>NC_141836.1:21747457-21814171 GCF_982586985.1 Callionymus lyra
GTTCGTGTTAATATATCTTTTGGAAACTTGTTTTCTCTACTTTCTCACGTAAGACTGGATCTTACCTGTGATACACTTGGACAAGACTTTTCTCCTTTGTTTGTCCTCAACAGGTATTAATGATCATTGACCTTCTATTTCAATATGATCTGGATTCTATTCGTCTATAACATACACACACACACGCTTAAAAACATACCTTTGCAGCAATAGTTGAACTCAAAATACAATTTTAATGGTTAGTCTCTTAATTTATTTGAAAATAAAATGTGTTTAATTTCTATTAGAATAAATCATTTACATGTAGACAACTCTTTGCTCCTGATCGTTTGTGACACTTAATACAGAAAATAAATGTTTAACCCTTTGACGTGCTGGTTCTCATCCTCCATTAACCAACACCTGCTACGCACCTGTTCTTCTTCCTCGTTTCTTTGAGAAATTTCAAAACGTTGTGTTTGTTCTGAACCTGCAGCTTCTTCAATATCCTGGAGAGTCAGGGGTGTCAAACTCTTAAAGCAGTCTAAGTAACAGGTCCAACAAAATGTACATTTGTGTAGATCCACATCTCCAAGAAGTACGGCTTTACCAAGTTCAAAGCTTCTGACTTTGATGAAATGATGGCAGAGAAGCGTCTCATTCCTGACGGCTGTGGAGTGAAGTACATCCTCCAACCTGGCTGATGTTTAACTGATCAGCCATTTATGAGATTAATGAAAGGTTTGACAGAAACTGGATGTTTTCTATATCACAGACTAAGCTACACACACAGGCAAATGAAAACAACCAGAAATATTTTATGTTCACTGAACAGATAGTTTATTAAATGTGTTAAATGTGTATTGTTTAAAAGTGAAACATTCTTTGCAATGAAACAAAAACAATCTACTTTAATATCCTCGTGTCCATTTCGCAGCATTTTTTTAAAATGTCAAATACTGCTCAGTTGTGAACTTCAACCACAGACACACACTGACTCAGTTCATATTCAACGTCTGCTGTCTCTCTAGTCTGTTTATCTGGATTCTTGTCGCGGGGGCAGCAGCTTCAGCAGAGAGGTCCATACTTTCTTCTCCCCAGCTACATCGTCCAGTTCTTTCTGGAGGACCCCCCTGTGTTTCCAGCCCAGTGGAGGAACATGGTTCTTCAGTGTGTCCTGGATCAGTGGAACATCATCTGAACATCTCACCAGGAAGGAGGTTAGGAGGCTTTCTTAAACAGATGCTAATCCATCTCATCGACTTAATCCAACATATTTTCATTAATTGATGATATAAGACAAGAAATGAGAGAGAAGTCAGTTTAGATAAAAGAGTTCCATCAAGTTAATTAAGATTCTCACAGAAGCTCTACAGCAGGGGTCAGCAACCTTAACAACTCAAAGAGACATTTGGACCAATTTCCTACATGAAAGAAAACCCTGGGAGCCGCAAAACCACTTAAAATAAATATCATTCTAAATGTTCACTTTCTCCTGTTTCCTTTCAGCCATATATAAATAAACTATCAATAAAACGTTTGACGTGAGAGTTCACTCAAAATTCAAACTTAACTTATTTTCTACTCTCATGTCAACTAATGTTGATTATTTTCAGAGTAATTATTCGTCTTTAGAGTTATGGATAAAAAATGTTGTTCATTTTAATGTAGTGACTGTAGCTCAGTTGTCTTCGTCTTCATATTCGTCCAAAAATACACTTAAAAAAGTCTAAATACCTCCATACTGCTCGTCTGTAACGTCGCTCTTAGATTAGATTTTTTTCCTCTTACCTCTTACCTCTTCAAAACTCCAACATTTTTTTTTTTTTTTTTTACCTCTTCAAAACTCCAACATTATTTTTTTTTTTTTACCTCTTCAAAACTCCAACATTAATTATTTTTTGTTTACCTCTTCAAAACTCCAACATTAATATATATTTTTTTTACCTCTTCAAAAGTCCAACATTTTTAATTTTTTTTACCTCTTCAAAACTCCAACTTTAAAAGATTTATTTCTTTTTTTTACATCTTCAAAACTCCAACATTAATATATATATATATTTTTTACCTCTTCAAAACTGCAACATTTTTTTTTTTTTTTCACCTCTTCAAAACTCCAACGTTAAAATAGTTATTTCTTTTTTACCTCTTCAAAACTCCAACATTAAAAGAATTCTTTCTTTTTCACCTCTTTAAAAGTCCAACATTTTTTTTTTTTGCCTCTTCAAAACTCCAACATTAAAATATTTCTTTCTTATATACCTCTTCAAAACTCCAACATTAATATATATTTGTTTACCTCTTCAAAAGTCCAACATTTTTAATTTTTTTTACCTCTTCAAAACTCCAACTTTAAAAGATTTATTTATTTTTTTACCTCTTCAAAACTCCAACATTAAAATAATTCTTTCTTTTTTACCTCTTCAAAACTCCAACATTAAAATAATTCTTTCTTTTTTACCTCTTCAAAACTCCAACATTAAAATAATTCTTTCTTTTTTACCTCTTCAAAACTCCAACATTAAATTAATTCTTTCTTTTTTACCTCTCTGAAACTCCAACATTAATATATATATATTTTTTTACCTCTTCAAAACTCCAACATTAAAAGAATTCTTTCTTTTTTACCTCTCTAATACTCCAACATTATTATTATTTCTTTTTTACCTCTTCAAAACTACAACTTTAATTTTCTTTTTTTTTACCTCTTAAAAACTCTAACATTAAAATATTTCTTTCTTGTTTACCTCTTCAAAACTCCAACATTAGTTTCTTTTTTTTTTTACCTCTTCAAAAGTCCAACATTAAAATAATTCTTTCTTTTTTACCTCTTCAAAACTCCAACATTAAAATAATTCTTTCTTTTTTACCTCTTCAAAACTCCAACATTAAAGTAATTATTTCTTTTTTACCTCTCTGAAACTCCAACATTAACATATATATATATTTTTACCTCTTCAAAACTCCAACATTAAAAGAATTCTTACTTTTTTACCTCTTCAAAAGTCCAAATTTTTTTTTTTTTTACCTCTTCAAAACTCCAACATTAAAATAATTCTTTCTTTTTGACCTCTTCAAAACTCCAACATTAAAATAATTCTTTCTTTTTTACCTCTCTAAAACTCCAACATTACATTTTTTTTTACCTCTTCAAAACTCCAACATTTTCTTTTTTACCTCTCTATAACTCCAACATTATTATTATATTTTTTTTACCTCTTCAAAAGTCCAACATTTTCTTTTTTTACCTCTCTAAAACTCCAACGTTAAAATAATTCTTTCTTTTTTACCTCTTCAAAACTCCAACATTAAAAGAATTCTTTCTTTTTTACCTCTTCAAAACTCCAACATTAAAATAATTCTTTCTTTTTTACCTCTCTGAAACTCAAACATTAATATATATATATATATTTTTTACCTCTTCAAAACTTCAACATTAAAATAACTATTTCTTTTTTACCTCTCTGAAACTCCAACATTAATATATATATATTTTTTTACCTCTTCAAAACTCCAACATTAAAAGAATTCTTTCTTTTTTACCTCTTCAAAAGTCCAATTTATTTTTTTACCTCTCTAAAACTCCAACATAATTATTTTTTTTTTTTTAACCTCTTCAAAAGTCCAACATTAAAATAATTCTTTCTTTTTAACCTCTCTAAAACTCCACCATTTTTTTTTCTACCTCTTCAAAACTCCAACATTAAAAGATTTATTTCTTTTTATACCTCTTCAAAACTCCATTCATTTTTTTTTTACCTCTTCAAAACTCCAACATTTTTTTTTTACCTCTTCAAAACTCCAATGTTATTTTTTTTTTTTTTTTACCTCTTCAAAAGTCCAACATTAAAATAATTCTTTCTTTTTTACCTCTTCAAAACTCCAACATTAAAATAATTCTTTCTTTTTTAACCTCTTCAAAACTCCAACATTAAAATAATTCTTTCTTTTTTACCTCTCTGAAACTCCAACATTAACATATATATATATTTTTTTACCTCTTCAAAACTCCAACATTAAAAGAATTCTTACTTTTTTACCTCTTCAAAAGTCCAATTTTTTTTTTTTTACCTCTTCAAAACTCCAACATTAAAAGAATTCTTTCTTTTTTACCTTTTCAAAACTCCAACATTAAAATAATTCTTTCTTTTTTACCTCTCTGAAACTCCAACATTAATATATATATATATTTTTTTACCTCTTCAAAACTCCAACATTAAAAGAATTCTTTCTTTTTTACCTCTTCAAAAGTCCAACATTAAAATAATTCTTTCTTTTTAACCTCTCTAAAACTCCACCATTTTTTTTTTCTACCTCTTCAAAACTCCATTAATTTTTTTTTTTACCTCTTCAAAAGTCCAACATTTTCTTTTTACCTCTTCAAAACTCCAACGTTAATTTTTTTTTTTTTACCTCTTCAAAACTCCAACATTTTTTTTTTTTTTACCTCTTCAAAACTCCAACATTCAAAGATTTATTTCTTTTTTACCTCTTCAAAACTCCAACATTAAAATAATTATTTCTTTTTTACCTCTCTAAAACTCCAACATTAATTATTTTTTTTTACCTCTTCAAAAGTCCAACATTTTTCTTTTACCTCTCTAAAACTCCAAGATTAATTTTTTTTTTTACCTCTTTAAAACTCCAACATTAAAATAATTCTTTCTTTTTTACCTCTTCAAAACTCCAACTTCAAAATAATTCTTTCTTTTTTACCTCTTCAAAACTCCAACATTAAAATAATTCTTTCTTTTTTACCTCTCTGAAACTCCAACATTAATATATATATATATATATTTTTTACCTCTTCAAAACTCCAACATTAAAATAATTCTTTCTTTTTTACCTCTATAAAACTCGATTAATTTATTTTGTTTTACCTCTTCAAAACTCCAACATTAGTTTATTCTTTTTTTTACCTCTTCAAAACTCCAACATTCATTTTTGTTTTTTACCTCTTCAAAACTCCAACATTTAAAGAATTCTTTCTTTTTTACCTCTTCAAAACTCTAACTTTTTTTTTTTTACCTCTCTAAAACTCCAACATAATTTTTATTTTTTATTTTTTACCTCTTCAAAACTCCAACATTAAAATAATTCTTTCTTTTATACCTCTCTAAAACTACAACATTTTTTTTTTTTTTACCTCTTCAAAACTCCAACATTAAAAGATTTATTTCTTTTTTTTACCTCTCTAAAACTCCAACGTTAATTTAATTTAATTTTTTTTTACCTCTTGAAAACTCCAACATTTAAAGAATTCTTTCTTTTTTACCTCTTCAAAACTCTAACTTTTTTTTTTTTACCTCTCTAAAACTCCAACATAATTTTTATTTTTTATTTTTTACCTCTTAAAAACTCCAACATTAAAGTAATTCTTTCTTTTTTACCTCTCTAAAACTCCATTAATTTTTTTTTTTTTTACCTCTTCAAAACTCCAACATTAAAATAATTCTTTCTTTTTTTACCTCTCTGAAACTCCAACATTAATACATATATATATTTTTTTACCTCTTCAAAACTCCAACATTTTTTTTCTTTTTTTACCTCTTCAAAACTCCAACTTTTTTTTTTACCTCTTAAAAACTCCAACATTTTTTTTTTTTTTTTTACCTCTTCAAAACTCCATTTCTTTTTTTTTTTTACCTCTTCAAAACTACAACATTTTTTTTTTTTTTCTCTTCAAAACTCCAACATTTTTTTTTTTTTACCTCTTCAAAACTCCAACATTTTTTTTTTTTACCTCTTCAAAACTCCATTTTTTTTCATTTACCTCTTCAAAACTCCAACATTTTTTTTTTTTTACCTCATCAAAACTCCATTTTTTTTTTTTACCTCTTCAAAAGTCCAACATTTTTTTTTTACCTCTCTAAAACTTCAACATTTTTTTTTTTTTTTTACCTCTTCAAAAGTCAAACATTAAAATAATTCTTTCTTTTTAACCTCTCTAAAACTCCACCATTTTTTTCTACCTCTTCAAAACTCCAACATTAAAAGATTTATTTCTTTTTTTACCTCTTCGAAAATCCATTATTTTTTTTTTTTACCTCTTCAAAAGTCCAACATTTTTTTTTTACCTCTTCAAAACTCCAACGTTAATTTTTTTTTTTTTTTACCTCTTCAAAACTCCAACATTTTTTTTTTACCTCTTCAAAACTCCAACATTTTTTCTTTTTACCTCTTCAAAACTCCAACATTTTTTTTCTACCTCTTCAAAACTCCAACATTGTTTTCTTTTACCTCTTCAAAACTCTAACATTTTTTTTTTTTTACCTCTTCAAAACTCCATTTTTCTTTTTTTTACCTCTTCAAAAGTCAAACATTAAAATAATTCTTTCTTTTTAACCTCTCTAAAACTCCACCATTTTTTTTTTACCTCTTCAAAACTCCAACATTAAAAGATTTATTTCTTTTTTTACCTCTTCAAAACTCCATTAATTTTTTTTTTTACCTCTTCAAAACTCCAACATTTTTTTTTTACCTCTTCAAAACTCCAACGTTAATTTTTTTTTTTTTTTTTACCTCTTAAAAACTCCAACATTTTTTTTTTTTTTACCTCTTCAAAACTCCAACATTTTTTTTTTACCTCTTCAAAACTCCAACATTTTTTTTTTTTTTAACCTCTTCAAAACTCCAACATTTTTTTTTTACCTCTTCAAAACTCCAACATTTTATTTTTTTTTTAACCTCTTCAAAACTCCAACATTTTTTTTTTACCTCTTCAAAACTCCAACATTAAAAGAATTCTTTCTTTTTTACCTCTTCAAAACTCCAACATTTTTTTTTTACCTCTCTAAAACTTCAACATTACTTTTTTTTTTTTTACCTCTTCAAAACTCCAACATTTTTTTTTCTACCTCTTCAAAACTCCAACATTTTTTTTTTTTTACCTCTTCAAAACTCCATTTTTCTTTTTTTTACCTCTTCAAAAGTCAAACATTAAAATAATTCTTTCTTTTTAACCTCTCTAAAACTCCACCATTTTTTTCTACCTCTTCAAAACTCCAACATTAAAAGATTTATTTCTTTTTTTACCTCTTCAAAACTCCATTAATTTTTTTTTTTACCTCTTCAAAAGTCCAACATTTTTTTTTTACCTCTTCAAAACTCCAACGTTAATTTTTTTTTTTTTTTTACCTCTTCAAAACTCCAACATTTTTTTTTTTTTACCTCTTCAAAACTCCAACATTTTTTTTTTACCTCTTCAAAACTCCAACATTTTTTTTTTACCTCTTCAAAACTCCAACATTTTTTTTTTTTTTTAACCTCTTCAAAACTCCAACATTTTTTTTTTACCTCTTCAAAACTCCAACATTAAAAGAATTCTTTCTTTTTTACCTCTTCAAGAGTCCAACATTTTTTTTTTTACCTCTCTAAAACTCCAACGTAATTTTTTTTTTTTTTTTTTACCTCTTGAAAACACAAACATTAAAAGAATTCTTTCTTTTTTACCTCTCTAATACTCCATCATTATTATTATTTCTTTTTTACCTCTTCAAAACTACAACTTTAATTTTCTTTTTTTTTACCTCTTAAAAACTCCAACATTAAAATATTTCTTTCTTGTTTACCTCTTCAAAACTCCAACATTAGTTTCTTTTTTTTTTACCTCTTCAAAAGTCCAACATTAAAATAATTCTTTCTTTTTTACCTCTTCAAAAGTCCAACATTAAAATAATTCTTTCTTTTTTACCTCTTCAAAAGTCCAACATTAAAATAATTCTTTCTTTTTTACCTCTCTGAAACTCCAACATTAACATATATATATATATATTTTTACCTCTTCAAAACTCCAACATTAAAAGAATTCTTACTTTTTTACCTCTTCAAAAGTCCAATTTTTTTTTTTTTTTACCTCTTCAAAACTCCAGCATTAAAAGAATTCTTTCTTTTTGACCTCTTCAAAACTCCAACATTAAAATAATTCTTTCTTTTTTACCTCTCTAAAACTCCAACATTACATTTTTTTTTAACCTCTTCAAAACTCCAACATTTTCTTTTTTACCTCTCTATAACTCCAACATTATTATTATATTTTTTTTACCTCTTCAAAAGTCCAACATTTTCTTTTTTTACCTCTCTAAAACTCCAACGTTAAAATAATTCTTTCTTTTTTACCTCTTCAAAACTCCAACATTAAAAGAATTCTTTCTTTTTTACCTCTTCAAAACTCCAACATTAAAATAATTCTTTCTTTTTTACCTCTCTGAAACTCAAACATTAATATATATATATATATTTTTTACCTCTTCAAAACTTCAACATTAAAATAACTATTTCTTTTTTACCTCTCTGAAACTCCAACATTAATATATATATATTTTTTTACCTCTTCAAAACTCCAACATTAAAATAATTCTTTCTTTTTTACCTCTTCAAAAGTCCAATTTTTTTTTTTACCTCTCTAAAACTCCAACATAATTATTATTTTTTTTTTAACCTCTTCAAAAGTCCAACATTAAAATAATTCTTTCTTTTTAACCTCTCTAAAACTCCACCATTTTTTTTTCTACCTCTTCAAAACTCCAACATTAAAAGATTTATTTCTTTTTTTACCTCTTCAAAACTCCATTCATTTTTTTTTTACCTCTTCAAAAGTCCAACATTTTTTTTTACCTCTTCAAAACTCCAATGTTATTTTTTTTTTTTTTTTACCTCTTCAAAAGTCCAACATTAAAATAATTCTTTCTTTTTTAACCTCTTCAAAACTCCAACATTAAAATAATTCTTTCTATTTTAACCTCTTCAAAAGTCCAACATTAAAATAATTCTTTCTTTTTTACCTCTCTGAAACTCCAACATTAACATATATATATATTTTTTTACCTCTTCAAAACTCCAACATTAAAAGAATTCTTACTTTTTTACCTCTTCAAAAGTCCAATTTTTTTTTTTTTTACCTCTTCAAAACTCCAACATTAAAAGAATTCTTTCTTTTTTACCTTTTCAAAACTCCAACATTAAAATAATTCTTTCTTTTTTACCTCTCTGAAACTCCAGCATTAATATATATATATATTTTTTTACCTCTTCAAAACTCCAACATTAAAAGAATTCTTTCTTTTTTACCTCTTCAAAAGTCCAACATTAAAATAATTCTTTCTTTTTAACCTCTCTAAAACTCCACCATTTTTTTTCTACCTCTTCAAAACTCCAACATTAAAAGATTTATTTCTTTTTTTACCTCTTCAAAACTCCATTAATTTTTTTTTTTACCTCTTGAAAAGTCCAACATTTTATTTTTACCTCTTCAAAACTCCAACGTTAATTTTTTTTTTTTTACCTCTTCAAAACTCCAACATTTTTTTTTTTTTTACCTCTTCAAAACTCCAACATTCAAAGATTTATTTCTTTTTTACCTCTTCAAAACTCCAACATTAAAATAATTATTTCTTTTTTACCTCTTCAAAACTCCAACATTAAAATAATTCTTTCTTTTTTACCTCTCTGAAACTCCAACATTAATATATATATATATATTTTTTACCTCTTCAAAACTCCAACATTAAAATAATTCTTTCTTTTTTACCTCTATAAAACTCGATTAATTTATTTTGTTTTACCTCTTCAAAACTCCAACATTAGTTTCTTCTTTTTTTTACCTCTTCAAAACTCCAACATTCATTTTTTTTTTTTTACCTCTTCAAAACTCCAACATTTAAAGAATTCTTTCTTTTTTACCTCTTCAAAACTCTAACTTTTTTTTTTTTACCTCTCTAAAACTCCAAAAATGTTTTATTTTTTATTTTTTACCTCTTCAAAACTCCAACATTAAAATAATTCTTTCTTTTATACCTCTCTAAAACTACAACATTTTTTTTTTTTTTTACCTCTTCAAAACTCCAACATTAAAAGATTTATTTCTTTTTTTTACCTCTCTAAAACTCCAACGTTAATTTAATTTAATTTTTTTTTACCTCTTCAAAACTCCAACATTAAAATAATTCTTTCTTTTTTACCTCTCTGAAACTCCAACATTAATATATATATATTTTTTTTACCTCTTCAAAACTCCAACATTAAAGTAATTCTTTCTTTTTTACCTCTCTAAAACTCCATTAATTATTTTTTTTTTTACCTCTTCAAAACTCCAACATTAAAATAATTCTTTCTTTTTTTACCTCTCTGAAACTCCAAGATTAATACATATATATATTTTTTTACCTCTTCAAAACTCCAACATTTTTTTTCTTTTTTTACCTCTTCAAAACTCCAACTTTTTTTTTTACCTCTTAAAAACTCCAACATTTTTTTTTTTTTTTTTACCTCTTCAAAACTCCATTTCTTTTTTTTTTTTTACCTCTTCAAAACTCCAACATTTTTTTTTTTTACCTCTCCAAAACTCCAATATTTTTTTTTTTTTACCTCTTCAAAACTCCATTTTTTTTTCATTTACCTCTTCAAAACTCCAACATTTTTTACCTCTTCAAAACTCCAACATTTTTTTTTTTACCTCATCAAAACTCTTTTTTTTTTTTACCTCTTCAAAACTCCATTTTTTTTACCTCTTCAAAAGTCCAACATTTTTTTTTTACCTCTCTAAAACTTCAACATTTTTTTTTTTTTTTACCTCTTCAAAAGTCAAACATTAAAATAATTCTTTCTTTTTAACCTCTCTAAAACTCCACCATTTTTTTTCTACCTCTTCAAAACTCCAACATTAAAATATTTATTTCTTTTTTTACCTCTTCAAAACTCCATTAATTTTTTTTTTTACCTCTTCAAAAGTCCAACATTTTTTTTTTACCTCTTCAAAACTCCAACATTTTTTTTTTTTACCTCTTCAAAACTCCAACATTTTTTTTTTTTACCTCTTCAAAACTCTAACATTTTTTTTTTTTTTACCTCTTCAAAACTCCATTTTTCTTTTTTTTACCTCTTCAAAACTCCAACATTTTTTTTTTTTTTTACCTCTTCAAAACTCCAACATTTTTTTTTTACCTCTCTAAAACTTCAACATTAATTTTTTTTTTTTTTACTTCTTCAAAAGTCCAACATTTTTTTTTTACCTCTTCAAAACTCCAACATTTTTTTTTTTTTTAACCTCTTCAAAACTCCAACATTTTTTTCTTTTACCTCTTCAAAACTCCAACATTTTTTTTTTTTTACCTCTTCAAAACTCCATTTTTCTTTTTTTTACCTCTTCAAAACTCCAACATTTTTTTTTTTTTAACCTCTTCAAAACTCCAACATTTTTTTTTTACCTCTCTAAAACTTCAACATTAATTTTTTTTTTTTTTACTTCTTCAAAAGTCCAACATTTTTTTTTTACCTCTTCAAAACTCCAACATTTTTTTTTTTTTTACCTCTTCAAAACTCCAACATTTTTTTTTTTACCTCTTCAAAACTCCATTTTTTTCTTTTACCTCTTCAAAACTCCAACATTTTTTTATTTTTTTTTACCTCTTCAAAATTCCAACATTTTTTTTTTTTTTACCTCTTCAAAACTCCATTTTTTTCTTTTACCTCTTCAAAACTCCAACATTTTTTTTTTTACCTCTTCAAAACTCCAACATTTTTTTTACCTCTTTAAAACTCCATTTTTTTCTTTTACCTCTTCAAAACTCCAACATTTTTTTTTTTTTTTACCTCTTAAAAACTCCAACATTTTTTTTTTTTTTCAAAACTCCAACATCTTTTTTTTTTTTACCTCTTCGAAACTCCATTTCTTTTTTTTTTTTTTTCCTCTTCAAAACTCCAACTTTTTTTTTTTTTTTTACCTCTTCAAAACTCCATTTTTTTTTTACCTCTTCAAAACTCCAACATTTTTTTTTTTTTTTACCTCTTCAAAACTCCAACATTTTTTTTTTTTTTACCTCTTCAAAACTCCAACATTTTTTTTTTTTTACCTCTTCAAAACTCCAACATTTTTTTTTTTTACCTCTTCAAAACTCCAACATTTTTTTTTTTTTACCTCTTCAAAACTCCAACTTTTTTTTTTTACCTCTTAAAAACTCCAACATTTTTTTTTTTTTTTACCTCTTCAAAACTCCAACATTTTTTTTTTTTTACCTGTTCAAAACTCCATTTTTTTCTTTTACCTCTTCAAAACTCCAACATTTTTTTTTTTTTACCTCTTCAAAACTCCTTTTTTTTTTTTTTTACCTCTTCAAAACTCCATTTTTTTTTACCTCTTCAAAACTCCAACTTTTTTTTTTTACCTCTTAAAAACTCCAACATTTTTTTTTTTTTTTACCTCTTCAAAACTCCAACATTTTTTTTTTTTTACCTGTTCAAAACTCCATTTTTTTCTTTTACCTCTTCAAAACTCCAACATTTTTTTTTTTTTACCTCTTCAAAACTCCTTTTTTTTTTTTTTACCTCTTCAAAACTCCAACATTTTTTTTTTTTTACCTCTTCAAAACTCCTTTTTTTTTTTTTTACCTCTTCAAAACTCCAACATTTTTTTTTACCTCTTAAAAACTCCAACCTTTTTTTTTTTTTGTTTTTACCTCTTCAAAACTCCAACATTTTTTTTTTTTACCTCTTCAAAACTCCAACATTTTTTTTTTTTACCTCTTCAAAACTCCATTTTTTTCTTTTACCTCTTCAGAACTCCAACATTTTTTTATTTATTTTTTACCTCTTCAAAATTCCAACATTTTTTTTTTTTTTTACCTCTTCAAAACTCCATTTTTTTCTTTTACCTCTTCAAAACTCCAACATTTTTTTTTCTTATACCTCTTCAAAACTCCATTTTTTTCTTTTACCTCTTCAGAACTCCAACATTTTTTTATTTATTTTTTACCTCTTCAAAATTCCAACATTTTTTTTTTTTTTACCTCTTCAAAACTCCATTTTTTTCTTTTACCTCTTCAAAACTCCAACATTTTTTTTTCTTATACCTCTTCAAAACTCCAACATTTTTTTTTGTTTACCTCTTCAAAACTCCAACATTTTTTATTATTTTTTTACCTCTTCAAAACTCCAACATTTTTTTTCTTTTACCTCTTCAAAACTCCAACATTTTTTTTTTTACCTCTTCAAAACTCCATTTTTTTTTTTACCTCTTCAAAACTCCATTTTTTTTTTTACCTCTTCAAAACTCCAACTTTTTTTTTTTTTTACCTCTTCAAAACTCCATTTTCTTTTACCTCTTCAAAACTCCAACATTTTTTTTTTTTACCTCTTCAAAACTCCTTTTTTTTTTTTTTTTTTACCTCTTCAAAACTCCAACATTTTTTTTTTTTACCTCTTCAAAACTCCAACATTTTTTTTTTTACCTCTTCAAAACTCCAACATTTTTTTTTTTTACCTCTTTAAAACTCCATTTTTTTCTTTTACCTCTTCAAAACTCCAACATTTTTTTTTTTTTTTACCTCTTAAAAACTCCAACATTTTTTTTTTTTTTCAAAACTCCAACATCTTTTTTTTTTTACCTCTTCGAAACTCCATTTCTTTTTTTTTTTTTTTCCTCTTCAAAACTCCAACCTTTTTTTTTTTTTTTACCTCTTCAAAACTCCATTTTTTTTTTACCTCTTCAAAACTCCAACATTTTTTTTTTTTTTTTACCTCTTCAAAACTCCAACATTTTTTTTACCTCTTCTAAACTCCAACATTTTTTTTTTTTTACCTCTTCAAAACTCCAACATTTTTTTTTTTTACCTGTTCAAAACTCCATTTTTTTCTTTTACCTCTTCAAAACTCCAACATTTTTTTTTTTACCTCTTCAAAACTCCAACATTTTTTTTTTTTACCTCTTCAAAACTCCAACTTTTTTTTTTTACCTCTTCAAAACTCCAACATTTTTTTTTTTTACCTCTTCAAAACTCCTTTTTTTTTTTTTTTTACCTCTTCAAAACTCCAACATTTTTTTTTTTTTACCTCTTCAAAACTCCAACATTTTTTTTTTTTTTACCTCTTCAAAACTCCAACATTTTTTTTTTTTTACCTCTTCAAAACTCCTTTTTTTTTTTTTTACCTCTTCAAAACTCCAACATTTTTTTTTTACCTCTTAAAAACTCCAACCTTTTTTTTGTTTTTGTTTTTACCTCTTCAAAACTCCAACATTTATTTTTTTTACCTCTTCAAAACTCCAACATTTTTTTTTTACCTCTTAAAAACTCCAACATTTTTTTTTTTTTTTTACCTCTTCAAAACTCCAACATTTTTTTTTTTTTACCTCTTCAAAACTCCATTTTTTTCTTTTACCTCTTCAAAACTCCAACATTTTTTTATTTTTTTTTTACCTCTTCAAAATTCCAACATTTTTTTTTTTTTTACCTCTTCAAAACTCCATTTTTTTCTTTTACCTCTTCAAAACTCCAACATTTTTTTTTCTTTTACCTCTTCAAAACTCCAACATTTTTTTTTGTTTACCTCTTCAAAACTCCAACATTTTTTTTTACCTCTTAAAAACTCCAACATTTTTTTTTTTTTTTACCTCTTCAAAACTCCAACATTTTTTTTTTTTTACCTCTTCAAAACTCCATTTTTTTTTACCTCTTCAAAACTCCAACGTTTTTTTTTTTTTTTTACCTCTTCAAAACTCCATTTTTTTTCTTTTACCTCTTCAAAACTCCATTTTTTTTTTACCTCTCAAAACTCCATTTTTTTTTTACCTCTTAAAAACTCCAACATTTTTTTACTCCAACATTTTTTTTTTTTTTACCTCTTCAAAACTCCAACATTTTTTTTTTTTTACCTGTTCAAAACTCCATTTTTTTCTTTTACCTCTTCAAAACTCCAACATTTTTTTTTTTTTTTTTACCTCTTCAAAACTCCATTTTTTTCTTTTACCTCTTCAAAACTCCAACATTTTTTTTTTTTACCTCTTCAAAACGCCAACATTTTTAATTTTTTTTTTATCTCTTCAAAACTCCATTTTTTTTTTTTACCTCTTCAAAACTCCAACTTTTTTTTTTCTTTTACCTCTTCAAAACTCCAACATTTTTTTTTTTTTTTAACTCTTCAAAACTCCAACATTAATTTTTCTTTTTTTTTTACCTCTTCAAAACTCCAACTTTTTTTTTTCTTTTACCTCTTCAAAACTCCAACATTTTTTTTTTTTACCTCTTCAAAACTCCAACATTTTTTTTTTCTTTTACCTCTTCAAAACTCCAACATTTTTTTTTTTTTACCTCTTCAAAACTCCAACGTTAAAAGATTTCTTTTTTTTTACCTCTTAAAAACTCCAACATTTTTTTTTTTTTTTACCTCTTCAAAACTCCACATTTTTTTTGTTTTTACCTCTTCAAAACTCCAACATTTTTTTTTTTTACCTCTTCAAAACTCCAACATTTTTTTTTACCTCTTAAAAACTCCAACATTTTTTTACTCCAACATTTTTTTTTTTTTTTACCTCTTCAAAACTCCAACATTTTTTTTTTTTTTTTTACCTCTTCAAAACTCCATTTTTTTTTACCTCTTCAAAACTCCAACATTTTTTTTTTTTTTTTTACCTCTTCAAAACTCCATTTTTTTCTTTTACCTCTTCAAAACTCCAACATTTTTTTTTTTTTTTTACCTCTTCAAAACTCCATTTTTTTTTTTACCTCTCAAAACTCCATTTTTTTTTTACCTCTTAAAAACTCCAACATTTTTTTACTCCAACATTTTTTTTTTTTTTACCTCTTCAAAACTCCAACATTTTTTTTTTTTACCTGTTCAAAACTCCATTTTTTTCTTTTACCTCTTCAAAACTCCAACATTTTTTTTTTTTTTTTTACCTCTTCAAAACTCCATTTTTTTCTTTTACCTCTTCAAAACTCCAACGTTTTTTTTTTTTACCTCTTCAAAACGCCAACATTTTTTATTTTTTTTTTATCTCTTCAAAACTCCATTTTTTTCTTTTACCTCTTCAAAACTCCAACATTTTTTTTTTTACCTCTTCAAAACTCCAACTTTTTTTTTTCTTTTACCTCTTCAAAACTCCAACATTTTTTTTTTTTTTAACTCTTCAAAACTCCAACATTAATTTTTCTTTTTTTTTTACCTCTTCAAAACTCCAACTTTTTTTTTTCTTTTACCTCTTCAAAACTCCAACATTTTTTTTTTTTTTTACCTCTTCAAAACTCCAACATTTTTTTTTTACCTCTTAAAAACTCCAACCTTTTTTTTTTTTGTGTTTTTACCTCTTCAAAACTCCAACATTTTTTTTTTTTACCTCTTCAAAACGCCAACATTTTTTATTTTTTTTTTATCTCTTCAAAACTCCATTTTTTTCTTTTACCTCTTCAAAACTCCAACATTTTTTTTTTACCTCTTCAAAACTCCAACTTTTTTTTTTCTTTTACCTCTTCAAAACTCCAACATTTTTTTTTTTTTAACTCTTCAAAACTCCAACATTAATTTTTCTTTTTTTTTTACCTCTTCAAAACTCCAACTTTTTTTTTTCTTTTACCTCTTCAAAACTCCAACATTTTTTTTTTTTACCTCTTCAAAACTCCAACATTTTTTTTTTCTTTTACCTCTTCAAAACTCCAACATTTCTTTTTTTTTACCTCTTCAAAACTCCAACATTTTTTTTTTTTTACCTCTTCAAAACTCCATTTTTCTTTTACCTCTTCAAAACTCCAACATTTTTTTTTTTTTTACCTCTTCAAAACTCCAACGTTAAAAGATGTCTCTTTTTTTTTTACCTCTTAAAACTCCAACGTTAAAAGATTTCTTTTTTTTTTACCTCTTCAAAACTCCAACATTTTTTTTTTTTTACCTCTTCAAAACTCCAAATTTTTTTTGTTTTTACCTCTTCAAAACTCCAACATTTTTTTTTTTTACCTCTTCAAAACTCCAACATTTTTTTTTACCTCTTAAAAACTCCAACATTTTTTTACTCCAACATTTTTTTTTTTTTTTACCTCTTCAAAACTCCAACATTTTTTTTTACCTCTTAAAAACTCCAACATTTTTTTACTCCAACATTTTTTTTTTTTTTTACCTGTTCAAAACTCCAACATTTTTTTTTTTTTACCTCTTCAAAACTCCATTTTTTTTTACCTCTTCAAAACTCCAACATTTTTTTACTCCAACATTTTTTTTTTTTTTTACCTGTTCAAAACTCCAACATTTTTTTTTTTTTACATCTTCAAAACTCCATTTTTTTTTACCTCTTCAAAACTCCAACATTTTTTTTTTTTTTTTTACCTCTTCAAAACTCCATTTTTTTTTTTTACCTCTCAAAACTCCATTTTTTTTTTACCTCTTAAAAACTCCAACATTTTTTTACTCCAACATTTTTTTTTTTTTACCTCTTCAAAACTCCATTTTTCTTTTACCTCTTCAAAACTCCAACATTTTTTTTTTTTTTACCTCTTCAAAACTCCAACGTTAAAAGATTTCTTTTTTTTTACCTCTTAAAAACTCCAACATTTTTTTTTTTTTTTACCTCTTCAAAACTCCAAATTTTTTTTGTTTTTACCTCTTCAAAACTCCAACATTTTTTTTTTTTACCTCTTCAAAACTCCAACATTTTTTTTTACCTCTTAAAAACTCCAACATTTTTTTACTCCAACATTTTTTTTTTTTTTTACCTCTTCAAAACTCCAACATTTTTTTTTTTTTTTTTACCTCTTCAAAACTCCATTTTTTTTTACCTCTTCAAAACTCCAACATTTTTTTTTTTTTTTTTACCTCTTCAAAACTCCATTTTTTTCTTTTACCTCTTCAAAACTCCAACATTTTTTTTTTTTTTTTACCTCTTCAAAACTCCATTTTTTTTTTTACCTCTCAAAACTCCATTTTTTTTTTACCTCTTAAAAACTCCAACATTTTTTTACTCCAACATTTTTTTTTTTTTTACCTCTTCAAAACTCCAACATTTTTTTTTTTTTACCTGTTCAAAACTCCATTTTTTTCTTTTACCTCTTCAAAACTCCAACATTTTTTTTTTTTTTTTTACCTCTTCAAAACTCCATTTTTTTCTTTTACCTCTTCAAAACTCCAACGTTTTTTTTTTTTACCTCTTCAAAACGCCAACATTTTTTATTTTTTTTTTATCTCTTCAAAACTCCATTTTTTTCTTTTACCTCTTCAAAACTCCAACATTTTTTTTTTTACCTCTTCAAAACTCCAACTTTTTTTTTTCTTTTACCTCTTCAAAACTCCAACATTTTTTTTTTTTTTAACTCTTCAAAACTCCAACATTAATTTTTCTTTTTTTTTTACCTCTTCAAAACTCCAACTTTTTTTTTTCTTTTACCTCTTCAAAACTCCAACATTTTTTTTTTTTTTTACCTCTTCAAAACTCCAACATTTTTTTTTTACCTCTTAAAAACTCCAACCTTTTTTTTTTTTGTGTTTTTACCTCTTCAAAACTCCAACATTTTTTTTTTTTACCTCTTCAAAACGCCAACATTTTTTATTTTATTTTTATCTCTTCAAAACTCCATTTTTTTCTTTTACCTCTTCAAAACTCCAACATTTTTTTTTTACCTCTTCAAAACTCCAACTTTTTTTTTTCTTTTACCTCTTCAAAACTCCAACATTTTTTTTTTTTTAACTCTTCAAAACTCCAACATTAATTTTTCTTTTTTTTTTACCTCTTCAAAACTCCAACTTTTTTTTTTCTTTTACCTCTTCAAAACTCCAACATTTTTTTTTTTTACCTCTTCAAAACTCCAACATTTTTTTTTTCTTTTACCTCTTCAAAACTCCAACATTTCTTTTTTTTTACCTCTTCAAAACTCCAACATTTTTTTTTTTTTACCTCTTCAAAACTCCATTTTTCTTTTACCTCTTCAAAACTCCAACATTTTTTTTTTTTTTACCTCTTCAAAACTCCAACGTTAAAAGATGTCTCTTTTTTTTTTACCTCTTAAAACTCCAACGTTAAAAGATTTCTTTTTTTTTTACCTCTTCAAAACTCCAACATTTTTTTTTTTTTACCTCTTCAAAACTCCAAATTTTTTTTGTTTTTACCTCTTCAAAACTCCAACATTTTTTTTTTTTACCTCTTCAAAACTCCAACATTTTTTTTTACCTCTTAAAAACTCCAACATTTTTTTACTCCAACATTTTTTTTTTTTTTACCTCTTCAAAACTCCAACATTTTTTTTTACCTCTTAAAAACTCCAACATTTTTTTACTCCAACATTTTTTTTTTTTTTTACCTGTTCAAAACTCCAACATTTTTTTTTTTTTACCTCTTCAAAACTCCATTTTTTTTTACCTCTTCAAAACTCCAACATTTTTTTTTTTTTTTTTACCTCTTCAAAACTCCATTTTTTTTTTTTACCTCTCAAAACTCCATTTTTTTTTTACCTCTTAAAAACTCCAACATTTTTTTACTCCAACATTTTTTTTTTTTTACCTCTTCAAAACTCCATTTTTTTTTACCTCTTCAAAACTCCAACATTTTTTTTTTTTTTTTTACCTCTTCAAAACTCCATTTTTTTCTTTTACCTCTTCAAAACTCCAACATTTTTTTTTTTTACCTCTTCAAAACGCCAACATTTTTTTTTTTTTTTTTATCTCTTCAAAACTCCATTTTTTTCTTTTACCTCTTCAAAACTCCAACTTTTTTTTTCTTTTACCTCTTCAAAACTCCAACATTTTTTTTTTTTTTTAACTCTTCAAAACTCCAACATTAATTTTTCTTTTTTTTTTACCTCTTCAAAACTCCAACTTTTTTTTTTCTTTTACCTCTTCAAAACTCCAACATTTTTTTACTCCAACATTTTTTATTTTTTTTTACCTCTTCAAAACTCCAACATTTCTTTTTTTTACCTCTTCAAAACTCCATTTTTTTTTACCTCTTCAAAACTCCATTTTTTTCTTTTACCTCTTCAAAACTCCAACATTTTTTTTTTGTTTTTTACCTCTTCAAAACTCCAACATTTTTTTTTTACCTCTTCAAAACTCCAACATTTTTTTTTACCTCTTAAAAACTCCAACATTTTTTTACTCCATTTTTTTTTTTTTTTTTACCTCTTCAAAACTCCAACATTTTTTATTTTTTTTTCACCTCTTCAAAACTCCAACATTTTTTTTTTTTACCTCTTCAAAACTCCAACATTTTTTTTTTTTTTTTAACTCTTCAAACTCCATTTTTTTCTTTTACCTCTTCAAAACTCCAACATTTTTTTTTTTACCTCTTCAAAACGCCAACATTTTTTATTTTTTTTTTAACTCTTCAAAACTCCATTTTTTTCTTTTACCTCTTCAAAACTCCAACATTTTTTTTTTTTTTTTAACTCTTCAAACTCCATTTTTTTCTTTTACCTCTTCAAAACTCCAACAATTTTTTTTTTTACCTCTTCAAAACTCCAACATTTTTTTTTTTTTAACTCTTCAAAACTCCAACATTAATTTTTCTTTTACCTCTTCAAAACTCCAACATTAAGATTTTTTTTTTTTTTCCTCTTCAAAACTCCAACGTTAAAAGATGTCTCTTTTTTTTTTACCTCTTAAAACTCCATCGTTAAAAGATTTCTTTTTTGTTTACCTCTTCAAAACTCCAACATTTTTATTTTTTTTTTACCTCTTCAAAACTCCAACATTTTTTTTTTTTACCTCTTCAAAACTCAACATTTTTTTTTTTACCTCTTCAAAACTCCAAAATTTTTTTTTTTTTTTTACCTCTTCAAAACTCCAACATTTTTTTTTTTTACCTCTTCAAAACTCAACATTTTTTTTTTTTTACCTGTTCAAAACTCCATTTTTTTCTTTTACCTCTTCAAAACTCCAACTTTTTTTTTTTGTTACCTCTTCAAATCTCCAACATTTTTTTTTTTTACCTCTTCAAAACTCCAACATTTTTTTTTTTTACCTCTTCAAAACTCCAACATTTTTTTTTTTATACCTCTTCAAAACTCCATTTTTTCTTTTACCTCTTCAAAACTCCAACGTTTATTTTTTTTTTTACCTCTTCAAAACTCCAACGTTAAAAGATGTCTCTTTTTTTTTTACCTCTTAAAACTCCAACGTTAAAAGATTTCTTTTTTTTTACCTCTTCAAAACTCCATTTTTTTTTTTTACCTCTTAAAAACTCCAACATTTTTTCTTTTTTTTACCTCTTCAAAACTCCAAATTTTTTTTGTTTTTACCTCTTCAAAACTCCAACGTTTTTTTTTTTTCTTTTACCTTTTAAAAACTCCAACATTTTTTTACTCCAATATTTTTTTTTTTGTTTACCTCTTCAAAACTCCAACATTTTTTTTTTTTTACCTGTTCAAAACTCCATTTTTTTCTTTTACCTCTTCAAAACTCCAACATTTTTTTTTTTTTTTTACCTCTTCAAAACTCCATTTTTTTCTTTTACCTCTTCAAAACTCCAACATTTTTTTTTTTACCTCTTCAAAACGCCAACATTTTTTTTTTTTTTTTTATCTCTTCAAAACTCCATTTTTTTCTTTTACCTCTTCAAAACTCCAACATTTTTTTTTTTTTAACTCTTCAAAACTCCAACATTAATTTTTCTTTTTTTTTTACCTCTTCAAAACTCCAACATTAAGATTTTTTTTTTTTTTTTCCTCTTCAAAACTCCAAAGTTAAAAGATGTTTCTTTTTTTTTTACCTCTTAAAACTCCAACGTTAAAAGATTTTTTTTTTTTTTACCTCTTCAAAACTCCAACATTTTCTTTTTTTTACCTGTTCAAAACTCCATTTTTTTCTTTTACCTCTTCAAAACTCCAACATTTTTTTTTTTACCTCTTCAAAACTCCAACATTTTTTTTTTTTTTACCTCTTCAAAACTCCAACATTTTTTTACTCCAACATTTTTTTTTTTTTTTACCTCTTCAAAACTCCAACATTGTTTTTTTTTTTACCTCTTCAAAACTCCAACATTTTCTTTTTTTTACCTGTTCAAAACTCCATTTTTTTCTTTTACCTCTTCAAAACTCCAACATTTTTTTTTTTACCTCTTCAAAACTCCAACATTTTTTTTTTTTTTTACCTCTTCAAAACTCCAACATTTTTTTTTTACCTCTTAAAAACTCCAACCTTTTTTTTTGTGTTTTTACCTCTTCAAAACTCCAACGTTAAAAGATGTCTCTTTTTTTTTTACCTCTTAAAACTCCAACGTTAAAAGATTTCTTTTTTTTTACCTCTTAAAAACTCCAACATTTTCTTTTTTTTAACTCTTCAAAACTCCATTTTTTTCTTTTACCTCTTCAAAACTCCAACATTTTTTTTTTTACCTCTTCAAAACTCCAACTTTTTTTTTTTTTTTTTACCTCTTCAAAACTCCATTTTTTTCTTTTACCTCTTCAAAACTCCAACATTTTTTTTTTTACCTCTTCAAAACGCCAACATTTTTTATTTTTTTTTTATCTCTTCAAAACTCCATTTTTTTCTTTTACCTCTTCAAAACTCCAACATTTTTTTTTTTTTTAACTCTTCAAAACTCCAACATTAATTTTTCTTTTTTTTTTACCTCTTCAAAACTCCAACATTAAGATTTTTTTTTTTTTTTCCTCTTCAAAACTCCAAAGTTAAAAGATGTCTCTTTTTTTTTTACCTCTTAAAACTCCAACGTTAAAAGATTTTTTTTTTTTTTACCACTTAAAAACTCCAACATTTTTTTTTTTTTTTTACCTCTTCAAAACTCCAACATTTTCTTTTTTTTACCTGTTCAAAACTCCATTTTTTTCTTTTACCTCTTCAAAACTCCAACATTTTTTTTTTTACCTCTTCAAAACTCCAACATTTTTTTTTTTTTTTACCTCTTCAAAACTCCAACATTTTTTTTTTACCTCTTAAAAACTCCAACCTTTTTTTTGATGTGTTTTTACCTCTTCAAAACTCCAACATTTTTTTTTTTACCTCTTCAAAACTCCAACATTTTTTTTTTTTTACCTCTTCAAAACTCCATTTTTTCTTTTACCTCTTCAAAACTCCAACATTTTTTTTTTTACCTCTTCAAAACTCCAACATTTTTTTTTTTTTTTACCTCTTCAAAACTCCAACGTTAAAAGATGTCTCTTTTTTTTTTACCTCTTAAAACTCCAACGTTAAAAGATTTCTTTTTTTTACCTCTTAAAAACTCCAACATTTTTTTACTCCAACATTTTTTTTTTTTTTTACCTCTTCAAAACTCCAACATTGTTTTTTTTTTTACCTCTTCAAAACTCCAACATTTTTTTTTTTTTACCTCTTCAAAACTCCAACATTTTTTTTTACCTCTTCAAAACTCCAACATTTTTTTTTTTTTACCTCTTCAAAACTCCAACATTTTTTTTTTTTTTTTAAACTCTTCAAAACTCCATTTTTTTCTTTTACCTCTTCAAAACTCCAACATTTTTTTTTTTACCTCTTCAAAACGCCAACATTTTTTTTTTTTTTTTTAACTCTTCAAAACTCCATTTTTTTCTTTTACCTCTTCAAAACTCCAACATTTTTTTTTTTACCTCTTCAAAACTCCAACTTTTTTTTTTTCTTTTACCTCTTCAAAACTCCAACATTTTTTTTTTTTTTTAACTCTTCAAAACTCCAACATTAATTTTTCTTTTTTTTTTACCTCTTCAAAACTCCAACATTAAGATTTTTTTTTTTTTTTCCTCTTCAAAACTCCAACGTTAAAAGATGTCTCTTTTTTTTTTACCTCTTAAAACTCCAACGTTAAAAGATTTCTTTTTTTTTTACCTCTTCAAAACTCCATTTTTTTTTTACCTGTTCAAAACTCCATTTTTTTCTTTTACCTCTTCAAAACTCCAACATTTTTTTTTTTACCTCTTCAAAACTCCAACATTTTTTTTTTTTACCTCTTCAAAACTCCAACATTTTTTTTTTTTTTTACCTCTTCAAAACTTCAACATTTTTTTTTACCTCTTAAAAACTCCAACATTTTTTTACTCCAACATTTTTTTTTTTACCTCTTCAAAACTCCAACATTTTTTTTTTTTACCTCTTCAAAACGCCAACATTTTTTATTTTTTTTTTACCTCTTCAAAACTCCATTTTTTTCTTTAACCTCTTCAAAACTCCAACATTTTTTTTTTTACCTCTTCAAAACTCAACATTTTTTTTTTACCTCTTAAAAACTCCAACATTTTTTTACTCCAACATTTTTTTTTTTTTACCTCTTCAAAACTCCAACATTTTTTTTTTTTTACCTCTTCAAAACTCCATTTTTTTTTTTTACCTCTTAAAAACTCCAACATTTTTTTTTTTTTTTACCTCTTCAAAACTCCAATTTTTTTTTGTTTTTACCTCTTCAAAACTCCAACATTTTTTTTTTTTACCTCTTCAAAACTCCAACATTTTTTTTTTCTTTTACCTCTTCAAAACTCCAACATTTTTTTTTTTTTACCTCTTCAAAACGCCAACATTTTTTATTTTTTTTTTACCTCTTCAAAACTCCATTTTTTTCTTTTACCTCTTCAAAACTCCAACATTTTTTTCTTTTACCTCTTCAAAACTCCAACATTTTTTTTTTTACCTCTTCAAAACTCCAACATTTTTTTTTTCTTTTACCTCTTCAAAACTCCAACATTTTTTTTTTTTTACCTCTTCAAAACTCCAACATTTCTTTTTTTTTACCTCTTCAAAACTCCAACATTTTTTTTTTTTTACCTCTTCAAAACTCCATTTTTTTCTTTTACCTCTTCAAAACTCCAACATTTTTTTTTTTTACCTCTTCAAAACTCCATTTTTTTTTACCTCTTCAAAACTCCAACATTTTTTTTTTTTACCTCTTCAAAACGCCAACATTTTTTATTTTTTTTTTACCTCTTCAAAACTCCATTTTTTTCTTTTACCTCTTCAAAACTCCAACATTTTTTTTTTTTACCTCTTCAAAACTCAACATTTTTTTTTTTTTACCTCTTCAAAACTCCAACATTTTTTTTTTTTTACCTCTTCAAAACTCCATTTTTTTTTTACCTCTTCAAAACTCCATTTTTTTTTTTTACCTCTTAAAAACTCCAACATTTTTTTTTTTTTTTACCTCTTCAAAACTCCAATTTTTTTTTGTTTTTACCTCTTCAAAACTCCAACATTTTTTTTTTTTACCTCTTCAAAACTCCAACATTTTTTTTTTCTTTTACCTCTTCAAAACTCCAACATTTTTTTTTTTTTACCTCTTCAAAACGCCAACATTTTTTATTTTTTTTTTACCTCTTCAAAACTCCATTTTTTTCTTTTACCTCTTCAAAACTCCAACATTTTTTTCTTTTACCTCTTCAAAACTCCAACATTTTTTTTTTTACCTCTTCAAAACTCCAACATTTTTTTTTTCTTTTACCTCTTCAAAACTCCAACATTTTTTTTTTTTTACCTCTTCAAAACTCCAACATTTCTTTTTTTTTACCTCTTAAAAACTCCAACATTTTTTTTTTTTTACCTCTTCAAAACTCCATTTTTTTCTTTTACCTCTTCAAAACTCCAACATTTTTTTTTTTTACCTCTTCAAAACTCCACATTTTTTTTGTTTTTACCTCTTCAAAGCTCCATTTTTTTTTACCTCTTCAAAACTCCAACGTTTTTTTTTTTTCTTTTACCTCTTCAAAACTCCAACATTTTTTTTTTTTTTTTTACCTCTTCAAAACTCCAACATTAAGATTTTTTTTTTTTTTTCCTCTTCAAAACTCCAAAGTTAAAAGATGTTTCTTTTTTTTTTACCTCTTAAAACTCCAACGTTAAAAGATTTTCTTTTTTTTTACCTCTTCAAAACTCCATTTTTTTTTTTTACCTCTTAAAAACTCCAACATTTTTTTTTTTTTTTTCCTCTTCAAAACTCCAAAGTTAAAAGATGTTTCTTTTTTTTTTACCTCTTCAAAACTCCAACATTTTCTTTTTTTTACCTGTTCAAAACTCCATTTTTTTCTTTTACCTCTTCAAAACTCCAACATTTTTTTTTTTTACCTCTTCAAAACTCCAACATTTTTTTTTTACCTCTTAAAAACTCCAACCTTTTTTTTTGTGTTTTTACCTCTTCAAAACTCCAACATTTTTTTTTTTTTTACCTCTTCAAAACTCCAACGTTAAAAGATGTCTCTTTTTTTTTTACCTCTTAAAACTCCAACGTTAAAAGATTTCTTTTTTTTTACCTCTTAAAAACTCCAACATTTTTTTACTCCAACATTTTTTTTTTTTTTTACCTCTTCAAAACTCCAACATTGTTTTTTTTTTTTACCTCTTCAAAACTCCAACATTTTTTTTTTTTACCTCTTCAAAACTCCAACATTTTTTTTTTTTTTTTTAACTCTTCAAAACTCCATTTTTTTCTTTTACCTCTTCAAAACTCCAACATTTTTTTTTTTACCTCTTCAAAACTCCAACTTTTTTTTTTTCTTTTACCTCTTCAAAACTCCAACATTTTTTTTTTTTTTTTTACCTCTTCAAAACTCCATTTTTTTCTTTTACCTCTTCAAAACTCCAACATTTTTTTTTTACCTCTTCAAAACGCCAACATTTTTTATTTTTTTTTTATCTCTTCAAAACTCCATTTTTTTCTTTTACCTCTTCAAAACTCCAACATTTTTTTTTTTACCTCTTCAAAACGCCAACATTTTTTATTTTTTTTTTATCTCTTCAAAACTCCATTTTTTTCTTTTACCTCTTCAAAACTCCAACTTTTTTTTTTTTTTTTACCTCTTCAAAACTCCAACATTAAGATTTTTTTTTTTTTTTCCTCTTCAAAACTCCAAAGTTAAAAGATGTCTCTTTTTTTTTTACCTCTTAAAACTCCAACGTTAAAAGATTTTTTTTTTTTTACCACTTAAAAACTCCAACATTTTTTTTTTTTTTTTACCTCTTCAAAACTCCAACATTTTCTTTTTTTTACCTGTTCAAAACTCCATTTTTTTCTTTTACCTCTTCAAAACTCCAACATTTTTTTTTTTACCTCTTCAAAACTCCAACATTTTTTTTTTTACCTCTTCAAAACGCCAACATTTTTTATTTTTTTTTTACCTCTTCAAAACTCCATTTTTTTTTTACCTGTTCAAAACTCCATTTTTTTCTTTTACCTCTTCAAAACTCCAACATTTTTTTTTTTTACCTCTTCAAAACTCCAACATTTTTTTTTTTTACCTCTTCAAAACTCCAACATTTTTTTTTTTTTTTACCTCTTCAAAACTTCAACATTTTTTTTTACCTCTTAAAAACTCCAACATTTTTTTACTCCAACATTTTTTTTTTTTACCTCTTCAAAACTCCAACATTTTTTTTTTTACCTCTTCAAAACGCCAACATTTTTTATTTTTTTTTTACCTCTTCAAAACTCCATTTTTTTCTTTTACCTCTTCAAAACTCAACATTTTTTTTTTACCTCTTAAAAACTCCAACATTTTTTTACTCCAACATTTTTTTTTTTTTACCTCTTCAAAACTCCAACATTTTTTTTTTTTACCTCTTCAAAACGCCAACATTTTTTATTTTTTTTTTACCTCTTCAAAACTCCATTTTTTTCTTTTACCTCTTCAAAACTCCAACATTTTTTTTTTTTACCTCTTCAAAACTCAACATTTTTTTTTTTTTACCTCTTCAAAACTCCAACATTTTTTTTTTTTTACCTCTTCAAAACTCCATTTTTTTTTTACCTCTTCAAAACTCCAACGTTAAAAGATGTCTCTTTTTTTTACCTCTTAAAACTCAAACGTTAAAAGATTTCTTTTTTTTTACCTCTTCAAAACTCCATTTTTTTTTTTTACCTCTTAAAAACTCCAACATTTTTTTTTTTTTTTACCTCTTCAAAACTCCAATTTTTTTTTGTTTTTACCTCTTCAAAACTCCAACATTTTTTTTTTTTACCTCTTCAAAACTCCAACATTTTTTTTTTCTTTTACCTCTTCAAAACTCCAACATTTTTTTTTTTTTACCTCTTCAAAACGCCAACATTTTTTATTTTTTTTTTACCTCTTCAAAACTCCATTTTTTTCTTTTACCTCTTCAAAACTCCAACATTTTTTTCTTTTACCTCTTCAAAACTCCAACATTTTTTTTTTTTACCTCTTCAAAACTCCAACATTTTTTTTTTCTTTTACCTCTTCAAAACTCCAACATTTTTTTTTTTTTACCTCTTAAAAACTCCAACATTTTTTTTTTTTTACCTCTTCAAAACTCCATTTTTTTCTTTTACCTCTTCAAAACTCCAACATTTTTTTTTTTTACCTCTTCAAAACTCCAAATTTTTTTTGTTTTTACCTCTTCAAAGCTCCATTTTTTTTTACCTCTTCAAAACTCCAACGTTTTTTTTTTTTCTTTTACCTCTTCAAAACTCCAATATTTTTTTTTTTTTTTTTACCTCTTCAAAACTCCAACATTAAGATTTTTTTTTTTTTTTCCTCTTCAAAACTCCAAAGTTAAAAGATGTTTCTTTTTTTTTTACCTCTTAAAAACTCCAACATTTTTTTTTTTTTTTTCCTCTTCAAAACTCCAAAGTTAAAAGATGTTTCTTTTTTTTTTACCTCTTAAAACTCCAACGTTAAAAGATTTTTTTTTTTTTTACCTCTTCAAAACTCCAACATTTTCTTTTTTTTACCTGTTCAAAACTCCATTTTTTTCTTTTACCTCTTCAAAACTCCAACATTTTTTTTTTTTACCTCTTCAAAACTCCAACATTTTTTTTTTTTTTTACCTCTTCAAAACTCCAACATTTTTTTTTTACCTCTTAAAAACTCCAACCTTTTTTTTTGTGTTTTTACCTCTTCAAAACTCCAACATTTTTTTTTTTTTTACCTCTTCAAAACTCCAACGTTAAAAGATGTCTCTTTTTTTTTTACCTCTTAAAACTCCAACGTTAAAAGATTTCTTTTTTTTTACCTCTTAAAAACTCCAACATTTTTTTACTCCAACATTTTTTTTTTTTTTTACCTCTTCAAAACTCCAACATTGTTTTTTTTTTTACCTCTTCAAAACTCCAACATTTTTTTTTTTACCTCTTCAAAACTCCAACATTTTTTTTTTTTTTTTTAACTCTTCAAAACTCCATTTTTTTCTTTTACCTCTTCAAAACTCCAACATTTTTTTTTTTACCTCTTCAAAACTCCAACTTTTTTTTTTTCTTTTACCTCTTCAAAACTCCAACATTTTTTTTTTTTTTTTTACCTCTTCAAAACTCCATTTTTTTCTTTTACCTCTTCAAAACTCCAACATTTTTTTTTTTACCTCTTCAAAACGCCAACATTTTTTATTTTTTTTTTATCTCTTCAAAACTCCATTTTTTTCTTTTACCTCTTCAAAACTCCAACATTTTTTTTTTTTTTACCTCTTCAAAACTCCAACATTAAGATTTTTTTTTTTTTTTTCCTCTTCAAAACTCCAAAGTTAAAAGATGTCTCTTTTTTTTTTACCTCTTAAAACTCCAACGTTAAAAGATTTTTTTTTTTTTTACCTCTTCAAAACTCCATTTTTTTTTTTACCTCTTAAAAACTCCAACATTTTCTTTTTTTTACCTGTTCAAAACTCCATTTTTTTCTTTTACCTCTTCAAAACTCCAACATTTTTTTTTTTACCTCTTCAAAACTCCAACATTTTTTTTTTACCTCTTAAAAACTCAAACCTTTTTTTTTTGTGTTTTTACCTCTTCAAAACTCCAACATTTTTTTTTTTACCTCTTCAAAACTCCAACATTTTTTTTTTTACCTCTTCAAAACTCCATTTTTTCTTTTACCTCTTCAAAACTCCAACATTTTTTTTTTTTTTTACCTCTTCAAAACTCCAACGTTAAAAGATGTCTCTTTTTTTTTTACCTCTTAAAACTCCAACGTTAAAAGATTTCTTTTTTTTTACCTCTTCAAAACTCCAACATTTTTTTTTACCTCTTAAAAACTCCAACATTTTTTTACTCCAACATTTTTTTTTTTTTTTTACCTCTTCAAAACTCCAACATTTTTTTTTTTTACCTCTTCAAAACTCCATTTTTTTTTACCTCTTCAAAACTCCAACATTTTTTTTTTTTTTTTACCTCTTCAAAATTCCATTTTTTTCTTTTACCTCTTCAAAACTCCAACATTTTTTTTTTTTTTTTACCTCTTCAAAACTCCATTTTTTTCATTTACCTCTTCAAAACTCCAACACTTTTTTTTTTTTTACCTCTTCAAAACTCCAACGTTAAAAGATGTCTCTTTTTTTTTTACCTCTTAAAACTCCAACGTTAAAAGATTTCTTTTTTTTTTAACTCTTCAAAACTCCATTTTTTTCTTTTACCTCTTCAAAACTCCAACATTTTTTTTTTTTACCTCTTCAAAACGCCAACATTAAGATTTTTTTTTTTTTACCTCTTCAAAACTCCAACATTTTTTTTTTTTCTTTTACCTCTTCAAAACTCCAACATTTTTTTTTTTTTACCTCTTCAAAACGCCAACATTTTTTATTTTTTTTTTACCTCTTCAAAACTCCATTTTTTTCTTTTACCTCTTCAAAACTCCAACATTTTTTTCTTTTACCTCTTCAAAACTCCAACATTTTTTTTTTTTGCCTCTTCAAAACTCCAACATTAATTTTTCTTTTACCTCTTCAAAACTCCAACATTTTTTTTTTTTTACCTCTTCAAAACTCCATTTTTTTTTTTTACCTCTTCAAAACTCCATTTTTTTCTTTTACCTCTTCAAAACTCCAACATTTTTTTTTTTTACCTCTTCAAAACTCCAACATTTTTTTTTTCTTTTACCTCTTCAAAACTCCATTTTTCTTTTACCTCTTCAAAACTCCAACATTAAAAGATTTCTTTTTTTTTTACCTCTTCAAAACTCCAACATTATTATTTTTTTTTTATCTCTTCAAAACTCCAACATTAAAAGATTTCTTTTTTTTTTTACCTCTTCAAAACTCCAACATTAAAAGATTTCTTTTTTTTTACCTCTTCAAAACTCCAACATTAAAACTTTTTTTTTTTTTACCTCTTCAAAACGCCAACATTAAAAGATTTCTTTTTTTTACCTTTCCAAAACTCCTACGATAAAAGCTTTCTTTTTTTTTTTACCTCTTCAAAACTCCAACATTAAAAGATTTCTTTTTTTTAACCTCTTCAAAACTCAAAGATTTTTTTTTTCTTATCTCTTCAAAACTCCAACGTTAAAAGATGTCTCTTTTTTTTTACCTCTTAAAACTCCAACGTTAAAAGATTTCTTTTTTTTAACCTCTTCAAAACTCCAACATTAAAAGATTTCTTTTTTTTACCTCCTCAAAACTCCTACGATAAAAGATTTCTTTTTTTTTTACCTCTTCAAAACTCCAACATTAAAAAAAATCTTTTTTTTTACCTCTTCAAAACTACAACATTATTATTTTTTTATCTCTTCAAAACTCCAACGTTAAAAGATTTCTTTTTTTTAACCTCTTCAAAACTCCAATATTAAAAGATTTCTTTTTTTTTTACCTCTTCAAAACTCCAACATTAAAAGTTTTTTTTTTTTAACCTCTTCAAAACTCCAATATTAAAAGATTTCTTTTTGTTTTACCTCTTCAAAACTCCAACATTAAAAGATTTTTTTTTTTTTACCTCTTCAAAACTCCTACGACAAAAGATTTTTTTTTTTTTTACCTCTTCAAAACTCCAACGTTAAAAGATGTCTCTTTTTTTTACCGTTTAAAACTCCAACGTTAAAAGATTTCTTTTTTTTTTACCTCTTCAAAACTCCAACATTAAAAGTTTTTTTTTTTTTTTACCTCTTCAAAACTCCAACATTAAAAGATTTCTTTTCTTTTACCTCTTCAAAACTCCAACATTTTTTTCTTTTACCTCTTCAAAACTCCAACATTTTTTTTTTTTGCCTCTTCAAAACTCCAACATTAATTTTTCTTTTACCTCTTCAAAACTCCAACATTTTTTTTTTTTTACCTCTTCAAAACTCCATTTTTTTTTTTTACCTCTTCAAAACTCCATTTTTTTCTTTTACCTCTTCAAAACTCCAACATTTTTTTTTTTTACCTCTTCAAAACTCCAACATTTTTTTTTTCTTTTACCTCTTCAAAACTCCATTTTTCTTTTACCTCTTCAAAACTCCAACATTAAAAGATTTCTTTTTTTTTTACCTCTTCAAAACTCCAACATTATTATTTTTTTTTTATCTCTTCAAAACTCCAACATTAAAAGATTTCTTTTTTTTTTTACCTCTTCAAAACTCCAACATTAAAAGATTTCTTTTTTTTTACCTCTTCAAAACTCCAACATTAAAACTTTTTTTTTTTTTACCTCTTCAAAACGCCAACATTAAAAGATTTCTTTTTTTTACCTTTCCAAAACTCCTACGATAAAAGCTTTCTTTTTTTTTTTACCTCTTCAAAACTCCAACATTAAAAGATTTCTTTTTTTTAACCTCTTCAAAACTCAAAGATTTTTTTTTTCTTATCTCTTCAAAACTCCAACGTTAAAAGATGTCTCTTTTTTTTTACCTCTTAAAACTCCAACGTTAAAAGATTTCTTTTTTTTAACCTCTTCAAAACTCCAACATTAAAAGATTTCTTTTTTTTACCTCCTCAAAACTCCTACGATAAAAGATTTCTTTTTTTTTTACCTCTTCAAAACTCCAACATTAAAAAAAATCTTTTTTTTTACCTCTTCAAAACTACAACATTATTATTTTTTTATCTCTTCAAAACTCCAACGTTAAAAGATTTCTTTTTTTTAACCTCTTCAAAACTCCAATATTAAAAGATTTCTTTTTTTTTTACCTCTTCAAAACTCCAACATTAAAAGTTTTTTTTTTTTAACCTCTTCAAAACTCCAATATTAAAAGATTTCTTTTTGTTTTACCTCTTCAAAACTCCAACATTAAAAGATTTTTTTTTTTTTACCTCTTCAAAACTCCTACGACAAAAGATTTTTTTTTTTTTTACCTCTTCAAAACTCCAACGTTAAAAGATGTCTCTTTTTTTTACCGTTTAAAACTCCAACGTTAAAAGATTTCTTTTTTTTTTACCTCTTCAAAACTCCAACATTAAAAGTTTTTTTTTTTTTTTACCTCTTCAAAACTCCAACGTTAAAAGATTTCTTTTTTTTTTACCTCTTCAAAACTCCAACATTAAAATATTTCTTTTTTTTTACCTCTTCAAAACGCAAAGATAATTTTTTTTATCTCTTCAAAACTCCAACATTAAAAGATTTCTTTTTTTTTTACCTCTTCAAAACTCCAACATTAAAAGATTTCTTTTTTTTTTTACCTCTTCAAAACTCCAACATTAAAATATTTCTTTTTTTATACCTCTTCAAAACGCAAAGATTTCTTTTTTTTACCTCTTCAAAACTCCAACATTAAAAGATTTCTTTTTTTTTACCTCTTCAAAACTCAAAGATCATTATTTTTTTATCTCTTCAAAACTCCAACATTATTTTTTTCTTTTTTTTTTACCTCTTCAAATCTCGAAGATTAATTTTCTTTTTTTTTTTTCCTCTTCAAAACTCCAACATTCATTTTTTTTACCTCTTCAAAACTCCAACATTAAAAGATTTTTTTTTTTACCTCTTCAAAACTCCAATGTTAAAAGATTTCTTTTTTTTACCTCTTCAAAACTCCAACATTAATTTTTCTTTTTTTTTTTACCTCTTCAAAACTCCAACGTTAAAAGATTTCTTTTTTTTGACCTCTTCAAAACTCCAACATTAAAAGATGTCTTTTTTTTTACATCTTCAAAACTCTAAGATTAATTTTTTTATTTTTTTTACCTCTTCAAAACTCCAACATTATTATTTTTTTTATCTCTTCAAAACTCCAACATTAAAAGATTTCTTTTTTTTTTACCTCTTCAAAACTCCAACATTAAAAGATTTCTTTTTTTTTACCTCTTCAAAACTCCAACATTAAAAGATTTCTTTTTTTTTACCTCTTCAAAACTCCAACATTAAAACATGTTTGTTTTTTTTACCTCTTCAAAACGCCAACATTATTTTTTCTTTTTTTTTTTACCTCTTCAAAACTCCAACATTAAAAGATTTTTTTTTTTTTTACCTCTTCAAAACTCCTACGATAAAAGATTTCTTTTTTTTTTACCTCTTCAAAACTCCAACGTTAAAAGATGTCTCTTTTTTTTACCGTTTAAAACTCCAAAGTTAAAAGATTTCTTTTTTTTTTTACCTCTTCAAAACTCGAAGATTATTTTTTTTTATTTTGTTTACCTCTTCAAAACTCCAACGTTAAAAGATTTCTTTTTTTTTACCTCTTCAAAACTCCAACATTCATTTTTCTTTTTTTTTTACCTCTTCAAAACTCCAACATTAAAATATTTCTTTTTTTTAACCTCTTCAAAACTCCAACATTAAAAAATGTCTTTTTTTTTACCTCTTCAAAACTCCAACATTAAGATTTTTTTTTTTTTACCTCTTCAAAACTCCAACGTTAAAAGATGTCTCTTTTTTTTTACCTCTTAAAACTCCAACGTTAAAAGATTTCTTTTTTTTTTACCTCTTCAAAACTCCAACATTAAAAGATTTCTTTTTTTTTACCTCTTAAAACTCCAACATTAAAATATATATTTTTTTTATCTCTTCAAAACTCCAACATTAAAAGATTTTTTTTTTTTACCTCTTCAAAACTCCAACGTTAAAAGATTTCTTTTTTTTTTACCTCTTCAAAACTCCTAAATTATTATTTATTTATTTTTTTTACCTCTTCAAAACTCCAAAATTTAAAGATTTCTTTTTTTTTTTTGGCTTTGACACATGAACATACAGTAGATCTGGATCATTTATTAAGGTCATGTATGTAATTAATCATTTTTCTACTTAATGACGACATCATTAAAAGTGTGAACTGCAGTCACACTACAAGTTTATGTCCATAATCCTTGGATATTCTCTCCAAATGAGAACAATTTAACAGAAGAGTTTAACATTACCTTGGCTGCAGTCATGCTCTGTAGACAGAAGCTTCATCTGCACAGGTGATCTCATTAGCTCGTCCTCTCTCTCCACCTGCATGCAAAGCAACTCGTACTCTCTGCTGCCCTCTTAACAGTTACCCACACTGTTTAAGACTTTACAGTGTGGGTCATTCTTTTTTTCAAGTGTCCCCATTTTGTCTCAAACATCAATATTGCTAATATTTAACACTAATTGGTAAATAGCAAACATTTATGCTTCATTACAGTTGAAACAATTGTTCTCTGGTAACAAATATTTATCATTAAACATGTGTGTTCATGTATGATCCATGGCACTCGTCAAGATCGACAAATTTGATGGAAAAACTTTATATTAGTGTCAGTACAGTACACGAAGTTGGAAACGATGCATTTGCGCATGCGTTGTCCACCTACATGGTGGTTTATAACAGTCAAAGTCACTACGACAACCGCAACTATAAAACAAAAAACTTGCGCTTTTGTAAAGGTGTTACGGTAGGAGGAGAGCAGTCAGACGCAGAAGAATCTACGAAGCTATCACTGATAGCAGCTGGAAGGAGCAGAGGTACATGTTGTTTATTAAAGTCTCTTCATTTTAATGTGTGCGCGTGCGCATTCGTTTAATGTGTGCGCGTGCGCATTCGTTTTATGTGTGCGCGTGCGCATTCGTTTTATGTGTGCGCGTGCGCATTCGTTTTATGTGTGCGCGTGCGCATTCGTTTTATGTTTGCGCGTGCGCATTCGTTTTATGTTTGCGCTTGCGCATTCGTTTTATGTTTGCGCTTGCGCATTCGTTTTATGTTTGCGCGTGCGCATTCGTTTTATGTTTGCGCGTGCGCAATCGTTTTATGTTTGTGCGTGCGCATTCGTTTTTTGTTTGCGCATTTGTTTTGTGCATGTCACTGGTGTGTGTGCGCATGTGTCAGTGTGTGTCTGCGTGTAAAACCTACAAACAAAATATAAATATAAAAACAGCACATGACGCAGTGTAGATATATTATACATTATTTTAGCGTCAGTAAACCATGATCCATCTGCGCATGTGCGACAAGATGAAACATTAACTCTGTCTCTCCTCCTTTAAATGTTGTGAACTTTGATTCTAGAACTGACTCCACAAGACTTTCAGGAAGACGCTGCAGGGTCAGAACCAACACAACCGATAAGATTGTAACCTTTTGAATTTTCTCAGGGAAATGGTGAGTAAGTAAAAGTGTGTAGATGTTGTGTAGTGTTGTGTTTCTAATGTAAGACAAGGACCAGGATGTTAAAGATTTAATTGTTTTTTCCTGTATTCAGCGTCACAAAGGACCAGGAGCAAAGTAGAGTCACCAGGTAAAATGTTTTTGTTTTTATAGAAAGTAAATGTATTTCCAAATAAATTAGCAGATCAACATTTTCAACTTTATATTTGTTAGAGTTTAAATATTAACACTGTGTGCATGGATGAGATAGAAACAGAATCCAACTGACATTGGTATTGAAGATTATTATCTTTTTTTTCACTGACAACCTACAGTGTTTATAGCAGTCAAAGGTCCAAATGAAGTATAAAGGTAAAAAACAAACATGATTTCAGTTGAATCCTCTTGAACTTTATTTTTTTCACTCCAGATGTTCCTTGTTGACAGATGTTTTTAAACCAGAGATCATGAATGAATTCTGGATAAAGTCCTGAAAACATGACGAGTGGATTTATGTCGATTCTTCCTTTACTGGTGAGTTTTGTTTTTATATGATACAATTTTCACTGTGAGATTATTTGTAGTAAATCATTTAGTGTGATCTTCAACCAGAATAGTTACTGTGTGTGTGATTCTATAACATGTTCTTAATATGAAGGTATTTTGTTGAAGGTAAAACCAGGAATCAGTCCTTTATCTTGTTAAAACTGTGAAGTATAATGTAAAGTATGTCAACAGGATAATACGATTTAAAGAAAGAAAAATATACCATTTATTTTGATTTAAATATCAGTCGCTCTTTTTTCAGTGTTAAATATTTGCATGAACAACTGAGCATTATTTCTTTGATCAGTGATTTATGTTGTTTTGTTTATACAGTTGTTTTCTACTATAAGGAGGTAAACACACTCACCTGTCACTCAACTGAATATGTGTTGAGGACAGATGAAGGAGAAGAATGTTGTCCAAAGTGTTTTCCAGGTAAGATCCAGTCTTAGTCCTCGAAGTGTTGATTTATGACTTATATTGATTTTAAGTAAGAAGTGGTCGAGACTTCATTATCAGTTCTCAGACAATAGTGGGATCAAGTCTCAAACTTTCACTTAAACTACTGATTTATTTATTTGTCTAACAGGTAACAAAGTAAGAGTTGATAGTATAGAATTTCAAGGTACGTCCTGCACTGACTGTGATGATGGAACTTACATGAACAAATATAACGGAGAGAAACATTGTTTCAAGTGTCTCGTCTGTACTGAAGGTAAAGTTTGTTCATCACTAGAATGATGAGTTGGTCAGTATGTAGATGTGATGTAGAATTTGTTATTGACTAACAGGACTGAGATAGATCAGATCTTGTACCTTCACAGCAAACACCAGGTGTGAACCTCAGGAGGGTTTTTTCTGTGTGGACGGCTCAGTGGACACATGTGTGGCAGCACAGCAACACTCCACCTGTGAACCAGGACAGTTCATCATCAGAGCAGGTGAGTTTCACATCCAACATGTGAAATGCAAGAGTGCAGAAACTATAAGACACACACAATGTTCTTCACAGGAACGTCCTCCACAGACACTGAGTGTGGAACCTGCAGTGAAGAACATTTTCAAATGGAACGTTCACGTCATGTCAGGATCACAAACAGTGAGTGAAGCTTCACAAATGTTTGCTCCAGATGTTTTCTTCTAAATTGTCTCCACTTGTCTTTGTAGATGTTCAACATATCTACGAGAAGGAACCATTTCTTCTGACTCTGTATGTCGAGAAGGTTTGACACCAGGAGAAGTGGCTGGAATTATTGTTGCTGTGATTATGATCGTTCTACTGATCACATGTTCTGTAGTTTTGTTTATAAAAAGACAAAGAGGTAAAAGTCCAATGAAATCTCATTTGTACATTGATTTATGAACATCTGGGCAGGTTTGTTTTACTTATTTTCTTCTTAACCAGACAAAAAAGACCACAGAAGAAGACCAGAGGTATGTAAGAATTGATTTTCCTTTCCAGTATTTTTAATCTAACTCATTAAATTAATTTTGTTACAGTGCAATTGTTACCTACCCAAGTTTAAATATGTTTAATTCATAATGAATCAGATTCTAGTCTGAATCTTGTTTGATAACATTTGACTCTTATTAATTAGGAAAAGGTGGTGGAAGAAAATAAATCTTCATTGATGAGCATCGGTGAGAATCTTAGTGAATTAAAAGGAACTTTTATCTAAACTTACTTGTCTCTGATGTCTGGAAACACAGGGGGTCCTCCAGAAAGAGCTGGACGATCTAAAGGTCATGTATGTCATTAATCATTTTTCTACTTAATGACGACATCATTAAAAGTGTGAACTGCAGTCACACTACAAGTTTATGTCAATAATCCTTAGATATTCTCTCCAAATGAGAACAATTTAACAGAAGAGTTAACATTACCTTGGCTGTAGTCATGCTCTGTAGACAGAAGCTTCACCTGCACAGGTGATCTCATTAGCTCGTCCTCTCTCTCCACCTGCACGCAAAGCAACTTGTACTCTCTGCTGCCCTCTAGTGCTACTAAAACTATTCATTTTATCCAATAAACAAACTTACAGAAAGACTTAACAGTAGGGGGCATTCTTTTTTTTCAAGTGTCCCCATTTTGTCATTATCAATACAACTAATATTTAACACTAATTGGTAAATAGCAAACATTTATGATTCAATACAATTGAAACAATTGTTCTCTTATAACAAATATTCATCATTACAACTCATGACAACTGAGAGCGCAGATCAGGAGGCAGCCCTGTTTAATAAAACCAAGAACAAATGTCTGCAGTATAAGAGTTGTTAAAGCAAATCTAATTCAAATACATTCTTCCCCTTCTAGTGTACAGGACAGGAGAATTAATTGTGGATTGTTGAATATCGGATCCCTGTCCTCAAAAGCTGCACTTATTAATGAACTCATATCAGATAAAAAACATTGACTTATTCTGCTTAACCAAAACCTGGCTGTCTATAGATGATAACGTATGTTTAAATGAATCAACACCACCCAGCCACACTAACTTTAACGCCCCTCGACGCTCTGGTCTGGTAACTATGCAAAATATAATTTCTATTTATTTTTTTATGAAAAAAACAATTTCCCAAAGGAGACCTCCTGAGGGATCAATAAAGTTTTACCGTACCTTACCTTAACAGGTGAATGTATTATATGTATAGGATATAAAGACTTTGGTTATGCTCAAGATTAAAAAATAATCATAACAGGTGTGGGAAAACATCTTATAGTCCTACAGCTTTGACGGTGTTAATGTCCTTTGAAAACTAACTAGACAGTAATGTATAACTACCGGTACTCCCCTACAAGTCAAGCATAATTTTAAGTCAGCATTGTCTATATTGTGACTGATCATCACATCAGCATTGTAAAAATTTGATTCAGCATTGCTGTGTCTCAAATCGCATTCTAGCGTACTCAAAGTTAGTATTTTTAGTGCGTTATTGCATCTCAATTCTTAGTATGCGAAATTTAGTGCGCCATGCACACTAAATTGGCGTACTAACACGCCCACAAAACTGAGCATGGAGCAAAACTCCAACATTAAAAAAAAAAAATGTTTCTTTTTTTTTTCCTCTTCAAATCTCCACCATTAAACATTTTTTTTTTTTTTTTTTTACCTCTTCGAAATTTAAACATTAAAATATAAATATTAAATGCATATTAGTCACTCTTCTGTTAAGCATCGACACTGGGCATCAAAGCCTCTCACCCTCGTCTTCTTCATTAAAAATTGGAGGATCCAATGTTGCAAAACATAGAACATTTTCTTTTTTTACAGAAGTGGTTTTATTTATTATGGTGTGTTAATAAAAACATTCAGTGTGTACAAGAACACAGTCACATTTATTTCTATGTCTGCATACAGTAATTGTACTCCAAATTGTTGTAGATTTAAAAATACAGAATATTCCAACTAATTTATTTAGAATAATCGATGTAGTTATACTAATTGGTCACTAGATGGGAGTAATGTGTATAATAAAAATGAACTTTAATGAAAATGAATTAACTACGAACGTTGATAAAACTATTTTGTACATCATCAAATGCTACTTTGAATACTAGTGAAGCTAATTATTGGATCAATTATTTCCAGTTATTTCTAAACAAATACTTGTTTGTATAACACAGTTAGATCAATGTTTGGACAGAGAATAATTGAATCTAAATGTAAACTTTGACTACGATCACTACGAAATATTTGTTCGTACGTAAATGAACGAGTTAGGAGAAAATATCCAGTAATTAGGCGTGGATTATATTACGATTAATTTTTTAATATGAAACACTGTCATCAGGAAACATGTTTATTAGGCTTTTACCCTTATTTTGTTTTGAGTATATATTACGAGAATTTATCTTTTATTAAGAATTTATATATTTACTGTCATTCTTGCTAGTTTGGAATTTAAATGTTTTTATTCAGGTATCAAATTTTTTTGTAAATCAAAATCTTTAATATAATTTTGATTGCCATAAAAATCATAGATGCTCTAAAATCAAGATGTGTAAATTGTTTGTTTGTGCAGTTTTATTTTCTTTTTTGCATCATTAACCTTTATTTATTTTTTCAAGAGAGACCTGTTTATACATATTGCATCCAAGGTGTCAGTGGTTAACTTGGTTTATGACAAAACAACTTTCATGAGGAAACAATTCAATTTCATAACAAAACAAGTACAAACCCACTTTGAGATGTTTGACAAAAATGGGAAGCACTGATGACACATTCAGGACGCCACGCTGTTTTTTGGGGGGGTTTTTTTCCCCCCACAGACACAAAGAGACGTTACTTCTTGAAAAAAAATGTCTGCTCATGGTGCGTCAGGCACCGGGTCGCCGCATCTTACTTTGACACGTCTAGCAGGAAGTCGTTAAGCTCGGTCTGCTTGGCGAGGCCCCGGCACACCTGCAACATCAAGGTAAGTGGTGACCTCACGGCTGCCGTGGGATGCTACATGTTGTGCCGCCGCGCGTTCATTAAAAACACCACTGTGGCATAATGACGTCCTCGGGGACATGTTTGCTAGGACTGGGTCTTGTGAAAACCCATTTCCTGTACACAGTGAATTTCCCCCCCACCATTACAAAACACCTGTGCAGGACCAGGACAAACAAGACACTCGAAACTCACCTGCACTTGATGAATCGCAACGGACGCCCATGCTAGGTTAGCTGTAGCAACCTAAAATGTAGCCAGAAAAAAAACATTTAAAAAAAAGAGATAAAATGGTTTTAACATTTTGAATAAAGGTCAGGAAGAACGAAAATAAGTGTAATGATACAATAAATAACTTAAATATAGTTTTTTTTAAGGGGGAAAATGTAAATTAAAGAAGCCTGTTTGTTAGCTAAGCAGTTAGCATCACTATTTAGCATTGATGTAGCAAACATCCCTCACAGTTGAAAGAACTAAAACGATGTTAAATATCTAATGTTAACTGTCTCTACATATACAGTATATATATTAACATTTGCTTTAGAATTCATAAGAAATATTTCAGAGATTCGCTTATAGCTGCCGGATGTGAAGTTGTCACTCGCCTTGGAACGATCTTCCTCTCTCTTTGCGCTTGATGGAGTCTACTGACTCCTTTAAGAAACATCTTAAGACATTTCTATTTGTTCAGGCTTTTCCTTGATTTTCTGGAACTCCTGTGTTGTTCTCAGTTTTATCTTGATCTGTAAGGTATATACTTTTTTGAGTATTGTTTTGATTGTTTAAGCGCTTTGTGACCCTGGTCTAGAAAAGCGCTATATAAATAAATATTACTTACTTACTTACTTACTTATTTACAAATTCCCCAACAGTTGAACACAAAGACAACTCACCGACTCACAAGCATCTAAAATACATATAGCACAATCTCTCGGATCTATCCGATCAAGACACTCATAAACATTTGCATATCCTCCTTGTTGTCAAAGACAAACATGAAAGGATCCCTGGCCACCAAGTTGTCGTCTTCAACTTCCTCATTCAACAGACCTGTCACAGTGTCTTCCTGCTCTCATTACGCCACGGCACCAAGGAATCCTCACCGACCTGCGGAAAAACACCTGGATTATCATCAATCCATTATACAGTTTCTGAGTGATCCTACAGCACAGTTAACACATTGTAATTATCACCCAAAATGAATATATCATATATTAATAACGTCAGACGTAAATTAATTTTTTTTTACCTCTTCAAAACTTCAACATTAAAATATATACTGTATATATATATATATTTTACCTCTTCAAAACTACAACAATAAATACGTAATCACTGGCAGCTGCTGAATGGAAAATATTCTTTAATTTTCTTTTTTTTTACCTCTTCAAAATTACAAAATTAAATATAAATATTTTTACCTCTTCAAAACTTCAACATTAAAAGATCAAACCTCTGGTGAATGTTGCAACACAGAATGTCACTGTTGTGAGCGAGTACACATGTTTTGCACAGATAACGAGGGACTCACCATCAACCAAAAGTACCAAAGCTTTTAATTAGTGAAACTCACCTGATCTCTAATGCTTCTGCACAGGCATAATCTTCCAGTATTTTATCATCTATCAATTCTTCCCCAAATTTGTGGAGTAGAAGTTACTATCTCCTCTTTTTAAACATGTGGGAATAACCGGTATGGATCAAAATGAATGCAAGAGAAACGATACATCCCCACTAGAATTTAAGGCACACTATAAACATCACACAACGTGATATAATGCGAGTTCTTATGTTTTATTAGATGAACATAAGAACACATACAAAAAAAAAACAACTATGTATATGGAATACAATGTACAATAGACACATAACGGTAACAAAATATCTTATCAGATTTCGATTCGCATACTAGGTTTTGGCACGGGTTTTACGTTGGATGCCTTTCCCGTCACAACCCTCTGCATTTATCCGGGCTTGGGACCGGCTTAAGAAGACACTGTCTTGTGACCTCTCAAGGCTGCATTACCTGTAGAAAGATGGATGGAGAAAAAGTTAGGGAGAATACAGTTAGAGAAAAGAGGAGAGAGTAGGGCAGAAGAGTCCATGAAGGGTGCTGGAGAGAAATTTGGATCCGTTGACATGGTTAAGATCCTGGAGCAGCTCTGGAATCCTGGAAGAGACAATAACCAACATGTGTGCCTGAAGGCCCCCCCACTCACCTTCTCTGGAGCCTGATGCCTCACCCCATTTTATGCTGAGCCAAAGGGCCATCGCACCGACTCTGTGGTCCAATAGACTCAGAATACTGAAGTGACTGCATCTCATTTATATATTCATATACAGTATATTCATATACAGTATATATATAGATATATATATATATATATCTATATATATGTGATTGTGATTGTGGATTTCCTGCGGTGTCCCTCCATCTCCCCCTCACCACTGAACATCCAGGGACAGGACATTGAGATTGTCACGTCTTACAAGTTCCTGGGTGTTCACCACAACAACCGCCTGGACTGGGTGGATAACACTGCTGCTCTTTTTAAAAAAGGGCGGAGTAGACTCTACCTGCTCCGGAGGTTGAGGTCGTTTGGTGTCCGGGGGCCACTCCTGAAGTCATTCTATGACTCAGTAGTGGCCTCTGCCATCTTCAACGGTGTGGTCTGCTGGGGGAGCAGCATGACAGCAAAGGATAGGGCTAAACTGGACAGCCTTATTAAGAAGGCCGGTTACGTCCTAGGGCGCCCCCTGGATCCTGTGGAGGAAGTGACTGGGAGGAGGATATGGAGCAAGCTGGGCTCCATGAGGAGGAACTTGTCTCACCCTCTCCAGCACACACTGAGGGCATTGAGGAGCTCCATCAGTGATAGGATGCTCCATCCCCGGTGTGTGAGGGAGAGGTACCGCAGGTCCTTCCTCCCTACTGCCATCAGACTCCACAACAAGAACACAGCCAGATAATTATCTAACTGCACCTTTCTTGTTATTTTTGTAAATATGATTGTGTATATAATATAGTGCAGATTTATTTTCTATTCTATTTAGATTTTTTTCTTTTCTTTTTAATATTTTATTCCTGGGTGTTTTATTTTTTTTCTGGTATATTGCTCTTGCTGTTGTTAAAACGAATTTCCCCTGGCGGGACAATAAAGGGATTCTGATTCTGATTCTGATTCTGATTCTGATTCTGATAACTCCAACATTAAAATCTTTTAATGATGACAAAAAATGATGTGGTCCGAAACCCTGTTACACATCATCAATTGTACGCAATTACAAATAAATAAATCTTACTGTGATGAAGCTATTTAAACTTTTTGACACCAGCAACAATTGGAGACATTTTTATGAATAATAACTTAACATTAAATAACAGGCTAACTTTTTTAACATTGAATAATAGGCCAACTCTATTTTTTGTTTTTGTTTAAACATTGTTTGTAATCTCACATAATTGACACCAGAGAGTTTATTCTGACGAATGAGTATTGATACTTTTTATACTCTTGATTTGCCTTGAAGCGACTTGACATTATATTGCTCACCCTGCTGGGCAGGAAATGAATAACTCATGAACTCGCATTAAACAGGACACAAACATAAATGAAACCAAACACATTGTAGTGAAATCCTTCATGTTGTTTTTGCTGTAAACTAAAAGACCAAAGTTCTTGTTTACGACGTCTTTGGAATGCCGAGCTTCCTCCCCCATCTCTCTCTGACATCCAAAGGCCGGCCATTTTACACATGGTCAGAAGACCAGCATGGCTTTTCAGAATACTTAATGTGTTTTTCTTGTTCAATAAAATATATTCAGTTAAAGAGACGCCAAAGAAGGAAGTCACATGAAATATACTGTATATCCAAATATAAAAGTGTTTTGATGTTTTTATGCTGTTTGAACATTCATATCAATGCTGTGGTTTCCTAACATGTAATGTTTGATATCATACTGATCCTTAGAAAGAGCTTGGAAAGTTATGATAAGTTAGCAATTTATGTGAGCCTGATATCTTTCAATAACATCAAATAAAAGAAGTTTCAAAGTCAATTCAAAGGAGGAGAGAGACATAAGGACAGAGGGTTCGGAACATCTCCAGCATATGAGGGGGTGAGGAATCAGATGTCACCCACCAATCAGGAACACGAGTGGATGGCTTTAAAAAGAGCCGCACGAAATGGCTCAGTCTCTTGAGCTCTTGACTCTTCCTCTTGTCCCTCGACACTTCACGCTGGACTCTTGGGGTCTCATCCCCTTCCCTCTTCACCCCCGTTCCTGACTCCCGCCCCCCTCCCCTCCTGCAACAAGGCGCGGCACGTCTCCCCAGTTGTAGTACTTTCTCAAGACGCAAGCAAGCTGCACCAACCCAGCAGCCAGCCAAGCAAGCCTGAACCTCTGGCTCCTACAAGCAACCAAACTGCTCTCCCAGAAAAGACTTGTGACCCTTGCACCAAGTAGAGACACGTCTCTGGTTGGTTACGCCAACACGGTCAACAACAGCCTGCAACACAGAACCAGGACCGGAACCAAGAAGACCATCAGCGCTTTAAGCCACCAAGCCTTCTTCACCGTGGTCCCTGCGAAGTCACGCCCGACATCGCTGGATCCAGGGCCTTCAGTCGTGCTCCTCCTGATACTGCTCATCCTCCTCACCTCAACCTCCTCGTCATCCTCTCGACGACGTAAGAAACTGTAACATTGTCACTCTTGCATTGATTGATGTGTTGGGATTTTTCTAATTGATCAGAGATAGCAAGATTAGGTTAAGATAAGTTGTAAAGCTTTCCCAGAAGTTGACAATTATCAAAGCCTTCAAGTCTGTTACTTTCTGAGTAATTAATATAGTTCCTTCCATATCAAAGCAAGCATCATCATTCCATTATTGTTCTTAACTGTTCTCCCTTTTCTCTTTATTTCTTTCAATAAATCCTATAAAAAGTACGTCAGTTGCCTTTACAATTTTTTATATTTTTGTATAATCAATTTAAGAGCCTCTTACTAAGTAAAGAACAGATAATCAGGACAACACGTAGTAACTTCAGTAAATGAGATTGATTAAAACTAGTGTTTCATAGTTAATTAATAAGGCCAATTAATTAATTATTATCCACGTAAATGTAATGTTTCCCTTGTTATATAAAACAAAGGGTGGTGCTTCAACTTCAGGTAAATTTTACCTAGAGTCAATTTTAAAGTTAAATCGACCAGAACTTAGATTCAATTCAATTCAATTCAATTTTATTTAAAGTGTCTTATCATAACAAAGTTATCTCAAGACACTATACAGTTGAAATAAGACTATAGTTGATTAAGGAAAAATAGATCCCAGCAATTCAACAAAGAGCAAGAAGCGAAACACTGTACAGTGAGCTGTACAATGAGCTATGGCGAGGAAAAACTTCCTTTTAGAAGGCAGAAACCTCGAGCAGAACTAGACTCATTGTTGACGGCCTGCCGCTTTGACCGGCTGGGATGAAGGATGGGGGGGTAGACAGATGGATAAGGAGAGGAGTGAGGGAAATTATAGTGAGAAAAAAGGAGAGTGTAGGAGAGTCCATGGAGGTGCTGGAGAGAACTCGGGATCTGATGACATGGTGAAGATCCTGGATCAGCAGCAGCTCTGGAGGTGGAGCCCTGGGGCTCCGGGAGAGAAATAAAAAGGTTGTGGGTTTAAACTGCACAGGTGATGAATGTAACGCAGAAAAGAAGGATATACAGAGCTCTGCGTCTAAAACTCCTCCAGCATTCTCAGCCTATAGCAGCTAAGATAAACAGTTTTGTTAGTTATAGCAGCTAAAGATAAACAGTTAAGTTAGTTATAGGCTTTATCGAAAAGTAAGGTTTTAAGATTGTTTTTAAACATAGAGAGGGTGTCTGCCCTCCGGACTGAAGCCGGTAGTTTGTTCCACAGCAGAGGGGCTTGAAAACTGAAGGCCCTGGCTCCAAATCTACATTTAGAGATTTGTGGTATAACTAATAGATCATAGTTTAAGGATCGTAAGGTCCTAGAGGGTTGATAAGTTTGGATTAGATCTTTAATGTATGTTGGTGCTAGACCATGTAAGGCTTTATAGGTTAAGAGAAGGATTTTAAATTGTATTCTAAATTCTACAGGAAGCCAATGTAAGGAAGACAGCACAGTGGAAATGTGTTCGCGCCTCTTAGTCTTAGTCAGGACACGAGCTGCAGAGTTCTGAATGAGCTGAAGAGTTCTGAGAGACTTTTTAGAACATCCTGACAGAAGAGAGTTACAATAGTCCAGCCTGGAAGTTACAAAAGCATGGATGAGCTTCTCAGCAGCATCTAGGAAGGAAGTGCCTGATTTTTGAAATGTTACGAAGGTGGAAGTAAGCAGTCCGTGAGATTTGTTTTATGTGTGAGTTAAATGATAAATCCTTGTCAAAGCATACACCCAGATTCTTTACAGTGGTGCTAGTAGCAGTAGCAAGTCCATTATGTAAAGCTAGATCATTAGTTAAAGATTGTCTGAGATGTTGCGGACCAACTAGTAAAACCTCAGTCTTTTCCGAGTTCAAGTTTTTGGTCATCCAGGACTTGATATCTGTAATACAGGACTGTAGTTGTGTTAGCTGATTTCTTTCATCTGGCTTCATGGACAAGTAGAGTTGGGTGTCATCAGCATAACAGTGAAAGTTTATAGAGTGTCTTCTAATCGAGTCCCCTAGTGGGAGCATATAGATTGTGAATAGTATTGGACCAAGAACAGAACCTTGTGGGACACCATAGCTGACCTTAGTCTGTGTCGATGAGAGGTGGTTGACATGTACATAGTGCGTTCTATCCGACAGGTAAGATTTAAACCAGTTAAGAGCAGTTCCACGAATGCCTATATGGTTTTCTAGCCTCTGTAGAAGGATTTGGTGGTCGACAGTGTCAAATGCAGCACTGAGATCTAGAAGAACAAGAACTGAAACATAGCCCTGATCAGAGGCCATCAGCAGGTCGTTACTTACTTTTACCAGGGCGGTCTCTGTGCTGTGGTGTTCCCTAAAACCAGACTGAAACACCTCAAATTGATCATTGTCCTGGAGATAATCACAGAGCTGACTTGTTACCACTTTCTCCAGAAGTTTTGAAATGAAGACAAGATTAGAGATAGGCCTATAGTTAGTGAGAACCTCTGGATCAAGAGTGGGTTTTTTAAGCAGAGGTTTAATTACTGCAACTTTAAAAATCTGAGGCACATAGCCTGACGTTATTGACAAGTTAATAATGTCAAGTATGAAAGTGCTAAGTAAGGGGAACATTTCTTTAAGTAGCCATGTAGGAATAGGATCGAGTAGACATATTGTGGACTTTGAGGAGGAAACAACCCGGGACAGCTGTCGAGGACTCACTGGTAAAAAGGAGTCAAAATATGTATCAGTTATAGTGTCTGTGTCCGGTGAAGCTGCACCGCTTGTATTAGAAGAATCTAGGAGGTCTTGAATCGTTCCTCTGATAATTACAATTTTTTCATTAATAAAGTTCATGAAGTCACTGCTACTGAGATGAGGAGGGATGGACTGCTCAATGGACTGATGGCTCTGTGTCAGCCTGGCTACAGTGCTGAATAAGAACTTGGGGTTATTCTTATTTGCTTCTATAAGTGATGAGTAGTAGCTGGCTCTGGCTTTCCGAAGAGATGCCTTGTATATTTTTAACTTATCCTGCCAGTCCTGGTAGAATACATTATGTTTTGATGAACGCCATTTCTTCTCTAGTCGTCTAGAATCCTGTTTTAATTTACGTGTTTCCTGAGTATACCAGGGAGCAAGACTACTTCTGTTAACAGTCTTTTGAGTTAGTGGTGCAATTAAGTCAAGCGTTTTATGCAACGAATCTGTAAAACTGCCCACAAAGTTATCAATGTCAGGGTGACTATGAGTAGAGTTTCTTGACACACTGAGGCTAGGCATTTTACTGAGCACTGTGGGAATTATTTCCATAAACTTGGTAACGGCACTTTCAGACAGGCATCTTTTGAGAGTGCTCCTGCTCTGTAGACTTGGGTCATTTAAAATGAAATCAAAGGTTATTAATTGATGGTCAGAAAGAACTAGATTCTGAGGGGAGACAATAACATTTTTAATTTCAAGTCCGTATGCTAGGACAAGATCTAATGTATGATTAAAACAGTGAGTCGGTTCATGTACATACTGAGAGAAACCAAATGACTCCAGGATAGAGTTTTGAAGAGGTAAACAAGAAAGAAATATTTTAATGTTGGAGTTTTGAAGAGGTAAAAAAAAAAAAAATTAATGTTGGAATTTTAGAGAGGTAAAAAAGAAAGAATTATTTTAATGTTGGACTTTTGAAGAGGTAAAAAAGAAAGAATTATTTTAATGTTGGAGTTTTGAAAAGGCAAAAAAAAAAATGCTGTACTTTTGAAGAGGTAAAAAAGAAAGAATTCTTTTAATGTTGGAGTTTTGAAGAGGTACAAAAGAAATAATTATTTTAATGTAGGAGTTTTGAAGAGGTAAAAAAATATATAATAATAAATTAATGTTGGAGTTTTGAAGAGGTAAAAAAAAAAAGAATTCTTTTAATGTTGGAGTTTTGAAGAGGTAAAAAAGAAATAATTATTTTAATGTTGGAGTTTTGAAGAGGTAAAAAAAATAAATAATAAATTTACGTTGGAGTTTTAGAGAGGTAAAAAAAAAAAATGTTGGAGTTTTGAAGAGGTAAAAAAGAAAAAATTCTATTAATGTTGGAGTTTTGAAGAGGTAAAAAAGAATGAATTCTTTTAATTTTGGAGTTTTGAAGAGGCAAAAAAAAAAAAAAAAAAAAAATTGGAGTTTTGAAGAGATAAAAAAAGAAATACATTTTTTAATGTTGGAGTTTTGAAGAGGTAAAAAAAAAAAATTAATGTTGGAGTTTTGAAGAGATAAAAAAAGAAATACATTTTTTAATGTTGGAGTTTTGAAGAGGTAAAAAAAAAGAAAAATTAATGTTGGACTCTTGAAGAGGTAAAAAAATAAAAAAATGTTGGAGTTTTGAAGAGGTAAAAAAAGAAATAATTATTTTAATGTTGTAGTTTTGAAGAGGTAAAAAAGAAAAAAATATATTAATGTTGGAGTTTTGAAGAGGTAAAAAAGAAAGAATTCTTTTAATTTTGGAGTTTTGAAGAGGCAAAAAAAAAAAAAAAAAAAAAATTTGGAGTTTTGAAGAGGTAAAAAAGAAAGAATTCTTTTAATGTTGGAGTTTTGAAGAGGTACAAAAATTAATAATAATAAATTAATGTTGGAGTTTTGAAGAGGTTAAACAAATAAAAAATAAAATAACGTTGGAGTTTTGAAGAGGTAAAAAAATAAAAAAATGTTGGAGTTTTGAAGAGGTAAAAAAATAAATAATTATTTTAATGTTGTAGTTTTGAAGAGGTAAAAAAGAAAAAAATATATTAATGTTGGAGTTTTGAAGAGGTAAAAAAGAAAGAATTCTTTTAATTTTGGAGTTTTGAAGAGGCAAAAAAAAAAAAAAAAAAAAAATTTGGAGTTTTGAAGAGGTAAAAAAGAAAGAATTCTTTTAATGTTGGAATTTTGAAGAGGTAAAAAAATTAATAATAATAAATTAATGTTGGAGTTTTGAAGAGGTTAAACAAATAAAAAATAAAATAACGTTGGAGTTTTGAAGAGGTAAAAAAAAAATAATAATGCTGGAGTTTTAGAAAGATAAAAAATAAAGAATTATTTTAATGTTGGAGTTTTGAAGAGGTAAAAAAAATAAATAATAAATTTACGTTGGCGTTTTAGAGAGGTAAAAAAAAAAAATGTTGGAGTTTTGAAGAGGTAAAAAAGAAAAAATTCTATTAATGTTGGAGTTTTGAAGAGGTAAAAAAGAATGAATTCTTTTAATTTTGGAGTTTTGAAGAGGCAAAAAAAAAAAAAAAAAAAAAAATGGAGTTTTGAAGAGGTAAAAAAGAAAGAATTCTTTTAATGTTGGAGTTTTGATGAGGCAAAAAAAAAAAAAATGTTGTACTTTTGAAGAGGTAAAAAAAAAAAAATTAATGTTGGAGTTTTGAAGAGATAAAAAAAGAAATACATTTTTTAATGTTGGAGTTTTGAAGAGGTAAAAAAAAAAAATTAATGTTGGAGTTTTGAAGAGATAAAAAAAGAAATACATTTTTTAATGTTGGAGTTTTGAAGAGGTAAAAAAAAAGAAAAATTAATGTTGGACTCTTGAAGAGGTAAAAAAATAAAAATATGTTGGAGTTTTGAAGAGGTAAAAAAAGAAATAATTATTTTAATGTTGTAGTTTTGAAGAGGTAAAAAAGAAAAAATTATATTAATGTTGGAGTTTTGAAGAGGTAAAAAAGAAAGAATTCTTTTAATGTTGGAGTTTTGAAGAGGTACAAAAGAAATATTTTTTTTAATGTTGGAGTTTTGAAGAGATAAAAAAATATATATATATGTTGGAGTTTTAGAGAGGTAAAAAAGAAAGAATTATTTTAATGTTGGAGTTTTGAAGAGGCAAAAAAAAAAAAAAAATGTTGGACTTTTGAAGAGGTAAAAAAAAAAATCTTTTAACGTTGGACTTTTGAAGATGTAAAAAAGAAAGAATTATTTTAATGTTGGAGTTTTGAAGAGGCAAAAAAAAAAAAAAAATGTTGGACTTTTGAAGAGGTAAAAAAAAAAATCTTTTAACGTTGGACTTTTGAAGATGTAAAAAAGAAAGAATTATTTTAATGTTGGAGTTTTGAAGAGGTAAAACAAATAAAAAATAAAATAACGTTGGAGTTTTGAAGAGGTAAAAAAAAAAAAATTAATGCTGGAGTTTTAGAAAGATAAAAAAGAAAGAATTCTTTTAATGTTGGAGTTTTGAAGAGGTAAAAATATATATATATATATATGTTGGAGTTTTAGAAAGATAAAAAAGAAATAATTCTTTTAATGTTGGAGTTTTGAAGAGGAAAAAATATATATATATATGTTGGAGTTTTAGAGAGGTAAAAAAGAAAGAATTATTTTAATGTTGGAGTTTTGAAGAGGCAAAAAAAAAAAAAAAAATGTTGTACTTTTGAAGAGGTAAAAAAATAAATCTTTTAATGTTGGACTTTTGAAGAGGTAAAAAAGAAAGAATTATTTTAATGTTGGAGTTTTGAAGAGGTAAAAAAATTAATAATAATAAATTAATGTTGGAGTTTTGAAGAGGTTAAACAAATAAAAAATAAAATAACGTTGGAGTTTTGAAGAGGTAAAAAAAAAAAATGAATGCTGGAGTTTTAGAAAGATAAAAAATAAAGAATTATTTTAATGTTGGAGTTTTGAAGAGGTAAAAATATATATATATATGTTGGAGTTTTAGAGAGGTAAAAAAGAAAGAATTATTTTAATGTTGGAGTTTTGAAGAGGCTAAAAAAAAAAAAAAATGTTGTACTTTTGAAGAGGGAAAAAAATAAATAAATCTTTTAATGCTGTACTTTTGAAGAGGTAAAAAAGAAAGAATTATTTTAATGTTGGAGTTTTGAAGAGGTAAAAAAATATATAATAATAAATTAATGTTGGAGTTTTGAAGAGGTAAAACAAATAAAAAAACAAAACAATGTTGGAGTTCTGAAGAGGTAAAAAAAAAAGAATTCTTTCAATGTTGGAGTTTTGAAGAGGTAAAAAATAAATAATTATTTTAATGTTGGAGTTTTGAAGAGGTAAAAAAAATAAATGATAAATTTACATTGGAGTTTTAGAGAGGTAAAAAAAAAAAAAAAAATGTTGTACTTTTGAAGAGGTAAAAAAAAGATCTTTTAATGTTGGACTTTTGAAGATGTAAAAAAGAAAGAATTATTTTAATGTTGGAGTTTTGAAGAGGTAAAAAAAAAAAAAATAATAAATTAATGTTGGAGTTTTGAAGAGGTAAAACAAATAAAAAATAAAATAACGTTGGAGTTTTGAAGAGGTAAAAAAAAAAAAATTAATGCTGGAGTTTTAGAAAGATAAAAAAGAAAGAATTCTTTTAATGTTGGAGTTTTGAAGAGGTAAAAAAATTAATAATAATAAATTAATGTTGGAGTTTTGAAGAGGTTAAACAAATAAAAAATAAAATAACGTTGGAGTTTTGAAGAGGTAAAAAAAAAAAATGAATGCTGGAGTTTTAGAAAGATAAAAAATAAAGAATTATTTTAATGTTGGAGTTTTGAAGAGGTAAAAATATATATATATATGTTGGAGTTTTAGAGAGGTAAAAAAGAAAGAATTATTTTAATGTTGGAGTTTTGAAGAGGCTAAAAAAAAAAAAAAATGTTGTACTTTTGAAGAGGGAAAAAAATAAATAAATCTTTTAATGCTGTACTTTTGAAGAGGTAAAAAAGAAAGAATTATTTTAATGTTGGAGTTTTGAAGAGGTAAAAAAATATATAATAATAAATTAATGTTGGAGTTTTGAAGAGGTAAAACAAATAAAAAAACAAAACAATGTTGGAGTTCTGAAGAGGTAAAAAAAAAAGAATTCTTTCAATGTTGGAGTTTTGAAGAGGTAAAAAATAAATAATTATTTTAATGTTGGAGTTTTGAAGAGGTAAAAAAAATAAATGATAAATTTACATTGGAGTTTTAGAGAGGTAAAAAAAAAAAAAAAAATGTTGTACTTTTGAAGAGGTAAAAAAAAGATCTTTTAATGTTGGACTTTTGAAGATGTAAAAAAGAAAGAATTATTTTAATGTTGGAGTTTTGAAGAGGTAAAAAAAAAAAAAAAAATAAATTAATGTTGGAGTTTTGAAGAGGTAAAACAAATAAAAAATAAAATAACGTTGGAGTTTTGAAGAGGTAAAAAAAAAAAAATTAATGCTGGAGTTTTAGAAAGATAAAAAAGAAAGAATTCTTTTAATGTTGGAGTTTTGAAGAGGTAAAAATATATATATATATATATGTTGGAGTTTTAGAGAGGTAAAAAAGAAAGAATTATTTTAATTTTGGAGTTTTGAAGAGGTACAAAAGAAATATTTTTTTTAATGTTGGAGTTTTGAAGAGGTAAAAAAATATATTTATATGTTGGAGTTTTGAAGAGGTAAAAAAATATATATATGTTGGAGTTTTAGAGAGGTAAAAAAGAAAGAATTATTTTAATTTTGGAGTTTTGAAGAGGTACAAAAGAAATAATTTTTTTAATGTTGGAGTTTTGAAGAGGTAAAAATATATATATATATGTTGGAGTTTTAGAGAGGTAAAAAAGAAAGAATTATTTTAATGTTGGAGTTTTGAAGAGGCAAAAAAAAAAAAAAAATGTTGTACTTTTGAAGAGGTAAAAAAATAAATCTTTTAATGTTGGACTTTTGAAGATGTAAAAAAGAAAGAATTATTTTAATGTTGGAGTTTTGAAGAGGTAAAAAAAATAAATAATAATAAATTAATGTTGGAGTTTTGAAGAGGTAAAACAAATAAAAAATAAAATAACGTTGGAGTTTTGAAGAGGTAAAAAAAAAAAAATTAATGCTGGAGTTTTAGAAAGATAAAAAAGAAAGAATTATTTTAATGTTGGAGTTTTGAAGAGGCTAAAAAAAAAAAAAAATGTTGTACTTTTGAAGAGGTAAAAAAAAAAATAATAATAATGTTTGAGTTTTGAAGAGGTAAAAAAGAAAGAATTATTTTAATGTTGGAGTTTTGAAGAGGTAAAAAAATAAATAATAATAAATTAATGTTGGAGTTTTGAAGAGGTAAAACAAATAAAAAATAAAATAACGTTGGAGTTTTGAAGAGGAAAAAAAAGAAAGAATTCTTTTAATGTTGGAGTTTTGAAGAGGCAAAATAAAAATAAAAATTAATGTTGGAGTTTTGAAGAGGTAAAAAAAGAAACAAATCTTTTAACGTTGAAGTTTTGAAGAGGTAAAAAAATAAATAAATCTTTTAATGTTGGAGTTTTGAAAAGGTAAAAAAAAAAAATTAATGCTGGAGTTTTAGAAAGATAAAAAAGAAAGAATTCTTTTAATGTTGGAGTTTTGAAGAGGTAAACATATATATATATATATATATATATATGTTGGAGTTTTAGAGAGGTAAAAAAGAAAGAATTATTTTAATTTTGGAGTTTTAAAGAGGTACAAAAGAAATAATTTTTTTAATGTTGGAGTTTTGAAGAGGTAAAAAAATATATATATATGTTGGAGTTTTAGAGAGGTAAAAAAGAAAGAATTATTTTAATGTTGGAGTTTTGAAGAGGTAAAAAAATATATATATATATGTTGGAGTTTTAGAGAGGTAAAAAAGAAAGAATTATTTTAATTTTGGAGTTTTGAAGAGGTACAAAAGAAATTATTTTTTTAATGTTGGAGTTTTGAAGAGGTAAAAAAATATATATATATGTTGGAGTTTTAGAGAGGTAAAAAAGAAAGAATTATTTTAATGTTGGAGTTTTGAAGAGGCAAAAAAAAAAAAAAAATGTTGTACTTTTGAAGAGTTAAAAAAATAAATCTTTTAATGTTGGACTTTTGAAGAGGTAAAAAAGAAAGAATTATTTGAATGTTGGAGTTTTGAAGAGGTAAAAAAATAAATAATAATAAATTAATGTTGGAGTTTTGAAGAGGTAAAACAGATAAAAAATAAAATAACGTTGGAGTTTTGAAGAGGTAAAAAAAAAAAAAATAATGCTGGAGTTTTAGAAAGATAAAAAATAAAGAATTATTTTAATGTTGGAGTTTTGAAGAGGTAAAAATATATATATATGTTGGAGTTTTAGAGAGGTAAAAAAGAAAGAATTATTTTAATGTTGGAGTTTTGAAGAGGCTAAAAAAAAAAAAATGTTGTACTTTTGAAGAGGTAAAAAAAATAATAATAATAATGTTTGAGTTTTGAAGAGGTAAAAAAAAGAAATCTTTTAACATTGGAGTTTTGAAGAGGTAAAAAAAAAAAATCTTTTAATGTTGGAGTTTTGAAGAGATAAAAAAAGAAATACATTTTTTAATGTTGGAGTTTTGAAGAGGTAAAAAAAAAGAAAAATTAATGTTGGACTCTTGAAGAGGTAAAAAAATAAAAATATGTTGGAGTTTTGAAGAGGTAAAAAAAGAAATAATTATTTTAATGTTGTAGTTTTGAAGAGGTAAAAAAGAAAAAATTATATTAATGTTGGAGTTTTGAAGAGGTAAAAAAGAAAGAATTCTTTTAATGTTGGAGTTTTGAAGAGGTACAAAAGAAATATTTTTTTTAATGTTGGAGTTTTGAAGAGATAAAAAAATATATATATATGTTGGAGTTTTAGAGAGGTAAAAAAGAAAGAATTATTTTAATGTTGGAGTTTTGAAGAGGCAAAAAAAAAAAAAAAATGTTGGACTTTTGAAGAGGTAAAAAAAAAAATCTTTTAACGTTGGACTTTTGAAGATGTAAAAAAGAAAGAATTATTTTAATGTTGGAGTTTTGAAGAGGCAAAAAAAAAAAAAAAATGTTGGACTTTTGAAGAGGTAAAAAAAAAAATCTTTTAACGTTGGACTTTTGAAGATGTAAAAAAGAAAGAATTATTTTAATGTTGGAGTTTTGAAGAGGTAAAACAAATAAAAAATAAAATAACGTTGGAGTTTTGAAGAGGTAAAAAAAAAAAAATTAATGCTGGAGTTTTAGAAAGATAAAAAAGAAAGAATTCTTTTAATGTTGGAGTTTTGAAGAGGTAAAAATATATATATATATATATGTTGGAGTTTTAGAAAGATAAAAAAGAAATAATTCTTTTAATGTTGGAGTTTTGAAGAGGAAAAAATATATATATATATGTTGGAGTTTTAGAGAGGTAAAAAAGAAAGAATTATTTTAATGTTGGAGTTTTGAAGAGGCAAAAAAAAAAAAAAAAATGTTGTACTTTTGAAGAGGTAAAAAAATAAATCTTTTAATGTTGGACTTTTGAAGAGGTAAAAAAGAAAGAATTATTTTAATGTTGGAGTTTTGAAGAGGTAAAAAAATTAATAATAATAAATTAATGTTGGAGTTTTGAAGAGGTTAAACAAATAAAAAATAAAATAACGTTGGAGTTTTGAAGAGGTAAAAAAAAAAAATTAATGCTGGAGTTTTAGAAAGATAAAAAATAAAGAATTATTTTAATGTTGGAGTTTTGAAGAGGTAAAAATATATATATATATGTTGGAGTTTTAGAGAGGTAAAAAAGAAAGAATTATTTTAATGTTGGAGTTTTGAAGAGGCTAAAAAAAAAAAAAAATGTTGTACTTTTGAAGAGGGAAAAAAATAAATAAATCTTTTAATGCTGTACTTTTGAAGAGGTAAAAAAGAAAGAATTATTTTAATGTTGGAGTTTTGAAGAGGTAAAAAAATATATAATAATAAATTAATGTTGGAGTTTTGAAGAGGTAAAACAAATAAAAAAACAAAATAATGTTGGAGTTCTGAAGAGGTAAAAAAAAAAGAATTCTTTCAATGTTGGAGTTTTGAAGAGGTAAAAAATAAATAATTATTTTAATGTTGGAGTTTTGAAGAGGTAAAAAAAATAAATGATAAATTTACATTGGAGTTTTAGAGAGGTAAAAAAAAAAAAAAAATGTTGTACTTTTGAAGAGGTAAAAAAAAGATCTTTTAATGTTGGACTTTTGAAGATGTAAAAAAGAAAGAATTATTTTAATGTTGGAGTTTTGAAGAGGTAAAAAAAAAAATAATAATAAATTAATGTTGGAGTTTTGAAGAGGTAAAACAAATAAAAAATAAAATAACGTTGGAGTTTTGAAGAGGTAAAAAAAAAAAAATTAATGCTGGAGTTTTAGAAAGATAAAAAAGAAAGAATTCTTTTAATGTTGGAGTTTTGAAGAGGTAAAAATATATATATATATATGTTGGAGTTTTAGAGAGGTAAAAAAGAAAGAATTATTTTAATTTTGGAGTTTTGAAGAGGTACAAAAGAAATATTTTTTTTAATGTTGGAGTTTTGAAGAGGTAAAAAAATATATTTATATGTTGGAGTTTTGAAGAGGTAAAAAAATATATATATGTTGGAGTTTTAGAGAGGTAAAAAAGAAAGAATTATTTTAATTTTGGAGTTTTGAAGAGGTACAAAAGAAATAATTTTTTTAATGTTGGAGTTTTGAAGAGGTAAAAATATATATATATATGTTGGAGTTTTAGAGAGGTAAAAAAGAAAGAATTATTTTAATGTTGGAGTTTTGAAGAGGCAAAAAAAAAAAAAAAATGTTGTACTTTTGAAGAGGTAAAAAAATAAATCTTTTAATGTTGGACTTTTGAAGATGTAAAAAAGAAAGAATTATTTTAATGTTGGAGTTTTGAAGAGGTAAAAAAAATAAATAATAATAAATTAATGTTGGAGTTTTGAAGAGGTAAAACAAATAAAAAAAAAAATAACGTTGGAGTTTTGAAGAGGTAAAAAAAAAAAAATTAATGCTGGAGTTTTAGAAAGATAAAAAAGAAAGAATTATTTTAATGTTGGAGTTTTGAAGAGGCTAAAAAAAAAAAAAAATGTTGTACTTTTGAAGAGGTAAAAAAAATAATAATAATAATGTTTGAGTTTTGAAGAGGTAAAAAAGAAAGAATTATTTTAATGTTGGACTTTTGAAGAGGTAAAAAAATAAATAATAATAAATTAATGTTGGAGTTTTGAAGAGGTAAAACAAATAAAAAATAAAATAACGTTGGAGTTTTGAAGAGGAAAAAAAAGAAAGAATTCTTTTAATGTTGGAGTTTTGAAGAGGCAAAATAAAAATAAAAATTAATGTTGGAGTTTTGAAGAGGTAAAAAAAGAAACAAATCTTTTAACGTTGAAGTTTTGAAGAGGTAAAAAAAGAAATAAATCTTTTAATGTTGGAGTTTTGAAAAGGTAAAAAAAAAAAATTAATGCTGGAGTTTTAGAAAGATAAAAAAGAAAGAATTCTTTTAATGTTGGAGTTTTGAAGAGGTAAACATATATATATATATATATATATGTTGGAGTTTTAGAGAGGTAAAAAAGAAAGAATTATTTTAATTTTGGAGTTTTAAAGAGGTACAAAAGAAATAATTTTTTTAATGTTGGAGTTTTGAAGAGGTAAAAAAATATATATATATGTTGGAGTTTTAGAGAGGTAAAAAAGAAAGAATTATTTTAATGTTGGAGTTTTGAAGAGGTAAAAAAATATATATATATATGTTGGAGTTTTAGAGAGGTAAAAAAGAAAGAATTATTTTAATTTTGGAGTTTTGAAGAGGTACAAAAGAAATTATTTTTTTAATGTTGGAGTTTTGAAGAGGTAAAAAAATATATATATATGTTGGAGTTTTAGAGAGGTAAAAAAGAAAGAATTATTTTAATGTTGGAGTTTTGAAGAGGCAAAAAAAAAAAAAAAATGTTGTACTTTTGAAGAGTTAAAAAAATAAATCTTTTAATGTTGGACTTTTGAAGAGGTAAAAAAGAAAGAATTATTTGAATGTTGGAGTTTTGAAGAGGTAAAAAAATAAATAATAATAAATTAATGTTGGAGTTTTGAAGAGGTAAAACAGATAAAAAATAAAATAACGTTGGAGTTTTGAAGAGGTAAAAAAAAAAAAATTAATGCTGGAGTTTTAGAAAGATAAAAAATAAAGAATTATTTTAATGTTGGAGTTTTGAAGAGGTAAAAATATATATATATGTTGGAGTTTTAGAGAGGTAAAAAAGAAAGAATTATTTTAATGTTGGAGTTTTGAAGAGGCTAAAAAAAAAAAAATGTTGTACTTTTGAAGAGGTAAAAAAAATAATAATAATAATGTTTGAGTTTTGAAGAGGTAAAAAAGAAAGAATTATTTTAATGTTGGAGTTTTGAAGAGGCAAAATAAAAATAAAAATGTACTTTTGAAGAGGTAAAAAAAAAAAAAAAATTAATGTTGGAGTTTTGAAGAGGTAAAAAAAGAAACAAATCTTTTAACGTTGAAGTTTTGAAGAGGTAAAAAAAGAAATAAATCTTTTAATGTTGGAGTTTTGAAAAGGTAAAAAAAAAAAATTAATGTTGGAGTTTTGAAGAGATAAAAAAAGAAATAAATCTTTTAATGTTGGAGTTTTGAAGAGGTTAAAAAAAAAAAAAAATTAATGTTGGACTCTTGAAGAGGTAAAAAAAATAAAAAAAATTGGACTTTTGAAGAGGTAAAAAAGAAAGAATTATTTTAATGTTGGAGTTTTGAAGAGGTAAAAAAATATATATATATATGTTGGAGTTTTAGAGAGGTAAAAAAGAAAGAATTATTTTAATTTTGGAGTTTTGAAGAGGTACAAAAGAAATTATTTTTTTAATGTTGGAGTTTTGAAGAGGTAAAAAAATATATATATATGTTGGAGTTTTAGAGAGGTAAAAAAGAAAGAATTATTTTAATGTTGGAGTTTTGAAGAGGAAAAAAAAAAAAAAAAATGTTGTACTTTTGAAGAGTTAAAAAAATAAATCTTTTAATGTTGGACTTTTGAAGAGGTAAAAAAGAAAGAATTATTTGAATGTTGGAGTTTTGAAGAGGTAAAAAAATAAATAATAATAAATTAATGTTGGAGTTTTGAAGAGGTAAAACAGATAAAAAATAAAATAACGTTGGAGTTTTGAAGAGGTAAAAAAAAAAAAATTAATGCTGGAGTTTTAGAAAGATAAAAAATAAAGAATTATTTTAATGTTGGAGTTTTGAAGAGGTAAAAATATATATATATGTTGGAGTTTTAGAGAGGTAAAAAAGAAAGAATTATTTTAATGTTGGAGTTTTGAAGAGGCTAAAAAAAAAAAAATGTTGTACTTTTGAAGAGGTAAAAAAAATAATAATAATAATGTTTGAGTTTTGAAGAGGTAAAAAAGAAAGAATTATTTTAATGTTGGAGTTTTGAAGAGGCAAAATAAAAATAAAAATGTACTTTTGAAGAGGTAAAAAAAAAAAAAAATTAATGTTGGAGTTTTGAAGAGGTAAAAAAAGAAACAAATCTTTTAACGTTGAAGTTTTGAAGAGGTAAAAAAAGAAATAAATCTTTTAATGTTGGAGTTTTGAAAAGGTAAAAAAAAAAAATTAATGTTGGAGTTTTGAAGAGATAAAAAAAGAAATAAATCTTTTAATGTTGGAGTTTTGAAGAGGTTAAAAAAAAAAAAAAATTAATGTTGGACTCTTGAAGAGGTAAAAAAAATAAAAAAAATTGGACTTTTGAAGAGGTAAAAAAGAAAGAATTATTTTAATGTTGGAGTTTTGAAGAGGTAAAAAAATATATATATATGTTGGAGTTTTAGAGAGGTAAAAAAGAAAGAATTATTTTAATGTTGGAGTTTTGAAGAGGTAAAAAAAAAATAATAATAATGTTGGAGTTTTGAAGAGGTAAAAAAGAAAGAATTCTTTTAATGTTGGAGTTTTGAAGAGGTAAAAAATATATATATATATATGTTGGAGTTTTAGAGAGGTAAAAAAGAAAGAATTATTTTAATGTTGGAGTTTTGAAGAGGTAAAAAAGAAAGAATTCTTTTAATGTTGGAGTTTTGAAGAGGTAAAAAAAAGAAAAAAAATAATGTTGGAGTTTTGAAGAGGTAAAACAAATAAAAAATAAAATAATGTTGGAGTTTTAAAGAGGTGAAAAATAAATAATTATTTTAATGTTGGACTTTTGAAGAGGTAAAAAAGAAAGAATTCTTTAAATGTTGGAGTTTTGAAGAGGTAAAAAAAAAAATTAATGTTGGAGTTTTGAAGAGGTAAAAAAAGAAATAAATATTTTAATGTTGGAGTTTTGAAGAAGTAAAAAAAAAAAAAAAAATGTTGGACTCTTGAAGAGGTAAAAAGGAAAGAATTATTTTAACGTTGGAGTTTTGAAGAGGTAAAAAAAAAAAAAAAAAAACATGTTGGAGTTTTAGAGCGGTAAACAAAAAAAAAAAATGTTGGACTTCTGAAGAGGTAAAAAAAAAGAATGTTGTAGTTTTGAAGAGGTAAAAAATGAAATAAATCTTTTAATGTTGGAGTTTTGAAGAGGTAAAAAAAAATAAAAAATGTTGGACTTTTGAAGAGGTAAAAAAGAAAGAATTCTTTTAATGTTGGAGTTTTGAAGAGGTAAAACAAAAAAAGAAAAATAACGTTGGAGTTTTAGAGAGGTAAAAAAGAAAGAATTATTTTAATGTTGGAGTTTTGAAGAGGTAAAAAAATATATATATATGTTGGAGTTTTAGAGAGGTAAAAAAGAAAGAATTATTTTAATGTTGGAGTTTTGAAGAGGCAAAAAAAAAAAAAAAATGTTGTACTTTTGAAGAGGTAAAAAGGAAAGAATTATTTTAATGTTGGAGTTTTGAAGAGCTAAAACAAAAAAATTAAAATAATGTTGGAGTTTTAGAAAGGTAAAAAAGAAAGAATTATTTTAATGTTGGAGTTTTGAAGAGGTAAAAAAATATATATATATGTTGGAGTTTTAGAGAGGTAAAAAAGAAAGAATTATGTTAATGTTGGAGTTTTGAAGAGGCAAAAAAAAAAAAAAATGTTGGACTTTTGAAGAGGTAAAAAAAAAAATAATAATGTTGAAGTTTTAGAGAGGTAAAAAAGAAATAATTATTTTAATGTTGGAGTTTTGAAGAGGCAAAAAAAAAAAAAAATGTTGGAGTTTTGAAGAGGTAAAAAAAAAAAAAAATGTTGGAGTTTTGAAGAGGTAAAAAAAAAAAATTAATGTTGGAGTTTTGAAGAGATAAAAAAAGAAATAAATCTTTTAATGTTGGAATTTTGAAGAGGTAAAAAAAAAAAAAATTAATGTTGGACTCTTGAAGAGGTAAAAAAAATAAAAAAAATTGGACTTTTGAAGAGGTAAAAAAGAAAGAATTATTTTAATGTTGGAGTTTTGAAGAGGTAAAAATATATATATATATGTTGGAGTTTTAGAGAGGTAAAAAAGAAAGAATTATTTTAATGTTGGAGTTTTGAAGAGGTAAAAAAAAAAAAAAAATTAATGTTGGAGTTTTGAAGAGGTAAAAAAGAAAGAATTCTTTTAATGTTGGAGTTTTGAAGAGGTAAAAAATATATATATATATATATGTTGGAGTTTTAGAGAGGTAAAAAAGAAAGAATTATTTTAATGTTGGAGTTTTGAAGAGGTAAAAAAGAAAGAATTCTTTTAATGTTGGAGTTTTGAAGAGGTAAAAAAAAGAAAAAAATTAATGTTGGAGTTTTGAAGAGGTAAAACAAATAAAAAATAAAATAATGTTGGAGTTTTAAAGAGGTGAAAAATAAATAATTATTTTAATGTTGGACTTTTGAAGAGGTAAAAAAGAAAGAATTCTTTTAATGTTGGAGTTTTGAAGAGGTAAAAAAAAAAATTAATGTTGGAGTTTTGAAGAGGTAAAAAAAGAAAATAAATATTTTAATGTTGGAGTTTTGAAGAAGTAAAAAAAAAAAAAAAAATGTTGGACTCTTGAAGAGGTAAAAAGGAAAGAATTATTTTAACGTTGGAGTTTTGAAGAGGTAAAAAAAAACCAAAAAAAAACATGTTGGAGTTTTAGAGCGGTAAACAAAAAAAAAAAATGTTGGACTTTTGAAGAGGTAAAAAAAAAGAATGTTGGAGTTTTGAAGAGGTAAAAAATGAAATAAATCTTTTAACGTTGGAGTTTTGAAGAGGTAAAAAAAAAAAAAAAATGTTGGACTTTTGAAGAGGTAAAAAAGAAAGAATTCTTTTAATGTTGGAGTTTTGAAGAGGTAAAACAAAAAAATAAAAATAACGTTGGAGTTTTAGAGAGGTAAAAAAGAAAGAATTATTTTAATGTTGGAGTTTTGAAGAGGTAAAAAAATATATACATATGTTGGAGTTTTAGAGAGGTAAAAAAGAAAGAATTATTTTAATGTTGGAGTTTTGAAGAGGCAAAAAAAAAAAGAAATGTTGGACTTTTGAAGAGGTAAAACAAAAAAAATAAAAATAATGTTGGAGTTTTAGAAAGGTAAAAAAGAAAGAATTATTTTAATGTTGGAGTTTTGAAGAGGCAAAAAAAAAAAAAAATGTTGGACTTTTGAAGAGGTAAAAAAAAAATTATAATGTTGAAGTTTTAGAGAGGTAAAAAAGAAATAATTATTTTAATGTTGGAGTTTTGAAGAGGCAAAAAAAAAAAAAAATGTTGGAGTTTTGAAGAGGTAAAAAAAAAAAAAAATGTTGGAGTTTTGAAGAGGTAAAAAAAAAAAAATGTTGGAGTTTTGAAGAGGTAAAAAAAGAAAGAAATATTTTAATGTTGGAGTTTTGAAGAGGTAAAAAAAAAAAAAATAATGTTGGACTCTTGAAGAGGTAAAAAAAAAAAAAATGGACTTTTGAAGAGGTAAAAAAGAAAGAATTCTTTTAATGTTGGAGTTTTGAAGAGGTAAAAATATATATATATATGTTGGAGTTTTAGAGAGGTAAAAAAGAAAGAATTCTTTTAATGTTGGAGTTTTGAAGAGGTAAAATAAATAAATAAAAATGGTGGAGTTTTGAAGAGGTAAAAAAAGAAATAAATATTTTAATGTTGGAGTTTTGAAGAGGCTAAAAAAAAAAAAAATGTTGTACTTTTGAAGAGGTAAAGAAAATAATAATAATAATGTTTGAGTTTTGAAGAGGTAAAAAAGAAAGAATTATTTTAATGTTGGAGTTTTGAAGAGATAAAAAAAGAAATAAATCTTTTAATGTTGGAGTTTTGAAGAGGTAAAAAAAAAAAAAAAATTAATGTTGGACTCTTGAAGAGGTAAAAAAAATAAAAAAAATTGGACTTTTGAAGATGTAAAAAAGAAAGAATTATTTTAATGTTGGAGTTTTGAAGAGGTAAAAAAATTTATAATAATAAATTAATGTTGGAGTTTTGAAGAGGTAAAACAAAAAAATAATGTTGGAGTTTTGAAGAGATAAAAAAAGAAACAAATCTTTTAATGTTGGAGTTTTGAAAAGGTAAAAAAAAAAAATTAATGTTGGAGTTTTGAAGAGGTAAAAAAAAAAATTAATTAATGTTGGACTCTTGAAGAGGTAAAAAAAATAAAAAAAAAATTGGACTTTTGAAGAGGTAAAAAAGAAAGAATTATTTTAATGTTGGAGTTTTGAAGAGGTAAAAAAATAAATAATAATAAATTAATGTTGGAGTTTTGAAGAGGTAAAACAAATAAAAAATAAAATAACGTTGGAGTTTTGAAGAGGAAAAAAAAGAAAGAATTCTTTTAATGTTGGAGTTTTGAAGAGGCAAAATAAAAATGTTGTACTTTTGAAGAGGTAAAAAAAAAAAAAAAATTAATGTTGGAGTTTTGAAGAGGTAAAAAAAGAAACAAATCTTTTAACGTTGAAGTTTTGAAGAGGTAAAAAAAGAAATAAATCTTTTAATGTTGGAGTTTTGAAAAGGAAAAAAAAAAAATTAATGTTGGAGTTTTGAAGAGATAAAAAAAGAAATAAATCTTTTAATGTTGGAGTTTTGAAGAGGTAAAAAAAAAAAAATTAATGTTGGACTCTTGAAGAGGTAAAAAAAAAAAAAATGTTGGAGTTTTGAAGAGGTAAAAAAAAAAAAAATGTTGGAGTTTTGAAGAGGTAAAAAAAAAAATATATGTTGGAGTTTTGAAGAGGTAAAAGAAAAAAAAATGTTGGACTTTTGAAGAGGTAAAAAAAAAAAAAAAATGTTGGAGTAAAAAAATGTTGGAGTTTTTAAGAGGTAAGAAAAAAATGTTGGAGTTTTGAAGAGGTAAAAGAAAAAAAAATGGAGTTTTGAAGAGGTAAAAAAAAAAAATGTTGGAGTTTTGAAGAGGTAAAAGAAAAAAAAAAATGTTGGAGTTTTTAAGAGGTAAAAAAAAAATGTTGGAGTTTTGAAGAAGTAAAAAAAATGGAGTTTTGAAGAGATAAAAAAAATGGAGTTTTGAAGAGGTAAAAAAAAAAAAATGTTGGAGTTTTGAAGAGGTAAAAAAAAAAAAAAATGTTGGAGTTTTGAAGGGGTAAAAAAAAATATATATGTTGGAGTTTTGAAGAGGTAAAAGAAAAAAAAATGTTGGAGTTTTGAAGAGGTAAAAAAAAAAAAAAATGTTGGAGTAAAAAAATGTTGGAGTTTTTAAGAGGTAAGAAAAAAATGTTGGAGTTTTGAAGAGGTAAAAGAAAAAAAATGGAGTTTTGAAGAGGTAAAAAAAAAAATGTTGGAGTTTTGAAGAGGTAAAAGAAAAAAAATGTTGGAGTTTCGAAGAGGTAAAAGAAAAAAAAAATGTTGGAGTTTTGAAGAGGTAAAAAAAAAAAAAATGTTGGAGTTTTGAAGAGGTAAAAGAAAAAAATTGAGTTTTGAAGAGGTAAAAAAAAAAATGGAGTTTTGAAGAGGTAAAAGAAAAAAATGGAGTTTTGAAGAGGTAAAAAAAAAAATGTTGGAGTTTTGAAGAGGTAAAAGAAAAAAAAAATGTTGGAGTTTTGAAGAGGTAAAAAAAAAAAAAAATGTTGGAGTTTTGAAGAGGTAAAAGAAAAAAATGGAGTTTTGAAGAGGTAAAAAAAAAAATGTTGGAGTTTTGAAGAGGTAAAAGAAAAAAAAATGGAGTTTTGAAGAGGTAAAAAAAAAAAAAAATGGAGTTTTGAAGAGGTAAAAAAAAAAAAATGTTGGAGTTTTGAAGAGCTAAAAGAAAAAAATGGAGTTTTGAAGAGGTAAAAAAAAAAAAATGTTGGAGTTTTGAAGAGCTAAAAGAAAAAAATGGAGTTTTGAATAGGTTAAAAAAAAAAATGTTGGAGTTTTGAAGAGGTAAAAAAAAAATGGAGTTTTGAAGAGGTAAAAAAAAAAAAAATATGTTGGAGTTTTTAAGAGGTAAAAAAAAAAAAAATGTTGGAGTTTTGAAGAGGTAAAAAAAAAAAAATATGTTGGAGTTTTTAAGAGGTAAAAAAAAAATGTTGGAGTTTTGAAGAAGTAAAAAAAATGGAGTTTTGAAGAGATAAAAAAAATGGAGTTTTGAAGAGGTAAAAAAAAAAATGTTGGAGTTTTGAAGAGGTAAAAAAAAAAAAATATGTTGGAGTTTTGAAGAGGTAAAAGAAAAAAAATTGTTGGAGTTTTGAAGAGGTAAAAAAA
>NW_028258538.1:0-2500 GCF_982586985.1 Callionymus lyra
AAATCAATGTTGGAGTTTTGAAGAGGTAAAAAAAAAAAAAAAAAAAGTTGGAGTTTTGAAGAGGTAAAAAAAAAAAATTGTGGAGTTTTGAAGAGGTAAAAAAAGGAACAAAAAATCAATGTTGGAGTTTTGAAGAGGTAAAAAAAAAAAAAAAAAAAAGTTGGAGTTTTGAAGAGGTAAAAAAAAAAAAAAAGTTGGAGTTTTGAAGAGGTAAAAAAAAAAAAAAAAAAAATTTGGAGTTTTGAAGAGGTAAAAAAAGGAACAAAAAATCAATGTTGGAGTTTTGAAGAGGTAAAAAAAAAAAAAAAAAAATTGAGTTTTGAAAAGGTAAAAAAAAAAAATAAAAAAAATTGTGGAGTTTTGAAGAGGTAGAAAAAGGAACAAAAAATCAATGTTGGAGTTTTGAAGAGGTTAAAAAAAAAAAAATGTTGGAGTTTTGAAGAGGTAAAAAAAAAATAAAAAAAAATTGTGGAGTTTTGAAGAGGTAAAAAAAAAAAAAAAAAGATTGGAGTTTTGAAGAGGTAAAAAAAAAAATATAAAAATTGAGTTTTGAAGAGGTAAAAAAAAAAAAAAAAAAAATTTGGAGTTTTGAAGAGGTAAAAAAAGGAACAAAAAATCAATGTTGGAGTTTTGAAGAGGTAAAAAAAAAAAATAAAAAAATTGAGTTTTGAAGAGGTAAAAAAAAAAAAAAGTTGGAGTTTTGAAGAGGTAAAAAAAAAAAAAAAAAAAATTGTGGAGTTTTGAAGAGGTAAAAAAAGGAACAAAAAATCAATGTTGGAGTTTTGAAGAGGTAAAAAAAAAAAAAAAAAAAATTGTGGAGTTTTGAAGAGGTAAAAAAAAAAAAAAAAAGTTGGAGTTTTGAAGAGGTAAAAAAAAAAAAAAAAATCAATGTTGGAGTTTTGAAGAGGTAAAAAAAAAAATAAAAAAAAAATTGAGTTTTGAAGAGGTAAAAAAAAAAAAAAAGTTGGAGTTTTGAAGAGGTAAAAAAAGGAACAAAAAATCAATGTTGGAGTTTTGAAGAGGTAAAAAAAAAAAAAAATGTTGGAGTTTTGAAGAGGTAAAAAAAAAAAAAAGTTGGAGTTTTGAAGAGGTAAAAAAAAAAAAAAAAAAAATTGTGGAGTTTTGAAGAGGTAAAAAAAAAAAAAAGTTGGAGTTTTGAAGAGGTAAAAAAAAAAAAAATCAATGTTGGAGTTTTGAAGAGGTAAAAAAAAAAAAAAAAAAATTGAGTTTTGAAGAGGTAAAAAAAAAAAAAAAGTTGGAGTTTTGAAGAGGTAAAAAAAGGAACAAAAAATCAATGTTGGAGTTTTGAAGAGGTAAAAAAAAAAAAAATGTTGGAGTTTTGAAGAGGTAAAAAAAAAAAAAAAAGTTGGAGTTTTGAAGAGGTAAAAAAAAAAAAAAAAGTTGGAGTTTTGAAGAGGTAAAAAAAAAAAAAAGTTGGAGTTTTGAAGAGGTAAAAAACAAAAAAAAATGTTGGAGTTTTGAAGAGGTAAAAAAAAAAAAAAAAAAAATTTGGAGTTTTGAAGAGGTAAAAAAAGGAACAAAAAATCAATGTTGGAGTTTTGAAGAGGTAAAAAAAAAAAAAAAAAAAAATTGTGGAGTTTTGAAGAGGTAAAAAAAGGAACAAAAAATCAATGTTGGAGTTTTGAAGAGGTAAAAAAAAAAAAAAAAAAAAATTGTAGAGTTTTGAAGAGGTAAAAAAATAAATAAAAAATTGTGGAGTTTTGAAGAGGTAAAAAAATATAAAAAAATTTGTGGAGTTTTGAAGAGGTAAAAAAAAAAAAAGTTGGAGTTTTGAAGAGGTAAAAAAAAAAAAAAAAAAATTTAGGAGTTTTGAAGAGGTAAAAAAAAAAAAAAATTGGAGTTTTGAAGAGGTAAAAAAAAAAAAAAAATTGGAGTTTTGAAGAGGTAAAAAAAAAAAAAAGTTGGAGTTTTGAAGAGGTAAAAAAAAAAAAAAAAAAAATTGTGGAGTTTTGAAGAGGTAAAAAAAAAAAAAAGTTGGAGTTTTGAAGAGGTAAAAAAAAAAAAAAATTGGAGTTTTGAAGAGGTAAAAAAAATAAAAAAAATTTGGAGTTTTGAAGAGGTAAAAAAAAAAAAAAAAAATTGTGGAGTTTTGAAGAGGTAAAAAAAAAAGAGTTTTGAAGAGGTAAAAAAAGGATCAAAAAATCAATGTTGGAGTTTTGAAGAGGTAAAAAAAAAAAAAAAAAAAAGTTGGAGTTTTGAAGAGGTAAAAAAAAAATTGTGGAGTTTTGAAGAGGTAAAAAAAGGAACAAAAAATCAATGTTGGAGTTTTGAAGAGGTAAAAAAAAAAAAAAGTTGGAGTTTTGAAGAGGTAAAAAAAGGAACAAAAAAATCAATGTTGGAGTTTTGAAGAGGTAAAAAAAAAAAAAAAAAAAATTGTAGAGTTTTGAAGAGGTAAAAAAAAAAAAAATGTTGGAGTTTTGAAGAGGTAAAAAAAAAAAAAAAGTTGGAGTTTTGAAGAGGTAAAAAAAAAAAAAAAAAA
>NW_028258538.1:7500-12500 GCF_982586985.1 Callionymus lyra
AACAAAAAATCAATGTTGGAGTTTTGAAGAGGTAAAAAAAAAAAAAAAAAAATTGTGGAGTTTTGAAGAGGTAAAAAAAGGAACAAAAAATCAATGTTGGAGTTTTGAAGAGGTAAAAAAAAAAAAAAAAAATTTAGGAGTTTTGAAGAGGTAAAAAAAAAAAAAAAAAAAAAAGTTGGAGTTTTGAAGAGGTAAAAAAAGGAACAAAAAATCAATGTTGGAGTTTTGAAGAGGTAAAAAAAAAAAAAAAAAAAAAAAGTTGGAGTTTTGAAGAGGTAAAAAAATGAACAAAAAATCAATGTTGGAGTTTTGAAGAGGTAAAAAAAAAAAAAAAAAAAAATTGTGGAGTTTTGAAGAGGTAAAAAAAAAAAAAAAAAATTTAGGAGTTTTGAAGAGGTAAAAAAAAAAAAAAAAAAAATTGTGGAGTTTTGAAGAGGTAAAAAAAAAAAAAAAAATTTAGGAGTTTTGAAGAGGTAAAAAAAAAAAAAAAAAAAAAAAGTTGGAGTTTTGAAGAGGTAAAAAAAGGAACAAAAAATCAATGTTGGAGTTTTGAAGAGGTAAAAAAAAAAAAAAAAAAAATTGTGGAGTTTTGAAGAGGTAAAAAAAAAAAAAAAAAATTAGGAGTTTTGAAGAGGTAAAAAAAAAAAAAAAAAAAAAAAGTTGGAGTTTTGAAGAGGTAAAAAAAGGAACAAAAAATCAATGTTGGAGTTTTGAAGAGGTAAAAAAAGGAACAAAAAATCAATGTTGGAGTTTTGAAGAGGTAAAAAAAAAATATAAAAAAAAATGAGTTTTGAAGAGGTAAAAAAAAAAAAAAATGTTGGAGTTTTGAAGAGGTAAAAAAAAAAAAATTGGAGTTTTGAAGAGGTAAAAAAAAAAAAAAAAAAATTTGGAGTTTTGAAGAGGTAAAAAAAAAAAAAAAAAAATTGTGGAGTTTTGAAGAGGTAAAAAAAAAAAGAGTTTTGAAGAGGTAAAAAAAGGAACAAAAAATCAATGTTGGAGTTTTGAAGAGGTAAAAAAAAAAAAAAGTTGGAGTTTTGAAGAGGTAAAAAAAAAAAAAAGTTGGAGTTTTGAAGAGGTAAAAAAAAAATTGTGGAGTTTTGAAGAGGTAAAAAAAGGAACAAAAAATCAATGTTGGAGTTTTGAAGAGATAAAAAAAAAAAATAATGGAGTTTTGAAGAGGTCAAAAAAAAAAAAAAAAAAAAATTGTAGAGTTTTGAAGAGGTAAAAAAAAAAAAAAAAAAAAATTGAGTTTTGAAGAGGTAAAAAAAAAAAAAAAGTTGGAGTTTTGAAGAGGTAAAAAAAGGAACAAAAAATCAATGTTGGAGTTTTGAAGAGGTAAAAAAAAAAAAAATGTTGGAGTTTTGAAGAGGTAAAAAAAAAAAAAAAAAAAAATTGTAGAGTTTTGAAGAGGTAAAAAAAATAAATAAAAAATTGTGGAGTTTTGAAGAGGTAAAAAAAATATAAAAAAATTTGTGGAGTTTTGAAGAGGTAAAAAAAAAAAAAGTTGGAGTTTTGAAGAGGTAAAAAAAAAAAAAAAAAAAATTTAGGAGTTTTGAAGAGGTAAAAAAAAAAAAAATTGGAGTTTTGAAGAGGTAAAAAAAAAAAAAAAAAAATTTGGAGTTTTGAAGAGGTAAAAAAAAAAAAAAAAAATTGTGGAGTTTTGAAGAGGTAAAAAAAAAAAGAGTTTTGAAGAGGTAAAAAAAGGAACAAAAAATCAATGTTGGAGTTTTGAAGAGGTAAAAAAAAAAAAAAAAAAGTTGGAGTTTTGAAGAGGTAAAAAAAAAATTGTGGAGTTTTGAAGAGGTAAAAAAAGGAACAAAAAATCAATGTTGGAGTTTTGAAGAGGTAAAAAAAAAAAAAAAAAAGAAAATTGAGTTTTGAAGAGGTAAAAAAAATAAATAAAAAATTGTGGAGTTTTGAAGAGGTAAAAAAAATATAAAAAAATTTGTGGAGTTTTGAAGAGGTAAAAAAAAAAAAAGTTGGAGTTTTGAAGAGGTAAAAAAAAAAAAAAAAAAAATTTAGGAGTTTTGAAGAGGTAAAAAAAAAAAAAATTGGAGTTTTGAAGAGGTAAAAAAAAAAAAAAAAAAATTTGGAGTTTTGAAGAGGTAAAAAAAAAAAAAAAAAAAATTGTGGAGTTTTGAAGAGGTAAAAAAAAAAAGAGTTTTGAAGAGGTAAAAAAAGGAACAAAAAATCAATGTTGGAGTTTTGAAGAGGTAAAAAAAAAAAAAAAAAAAGTTGGAGTTTTGAAGAGGTAAAAAAAAAATTGTGGAGTTTTGAAGAGGTAAAAAAAGGAACAAAAAATCAATGTTGGAGTTTTGAAGAGGTAAAAAAAAAAAAAAAAAAAATTGAGTTTTGAAGAGGTAAAAAAAATAAATAAAAAATTGTGGAGTTTTGAAGAGGTAAAAAAAATATAAAAAAAATTGTGGAGTTTTGAAGAGGTAAAAAAAAAAAAAAGTTGGAGTTTTGAAGAGGTAAAAAAAAAAAAAATTTGGAGTTTTGAAGAGGTAAAAAAAAAAAAAAATTGGAGTTTTGAAGAGGTAAAAAAAAAAAAAAAAAATTTGGAGTTTTGAAGAGGTAAAAAAAAAAGAAAAAGAAATTGTGGAGTTTTGAAGAGGTAAAAAAAGGAACAAAAAAATCAATGTTGGAGTTTTGAAGAGGTAAAAAAAAAAAAAAAAAAAGTTGGAGTTTTGAAGAGGTAAAAAAAAAATTGTGGAGTTTTGAAGAGGTAAAAAAAGGAACAAAAAATCAATGTTGGAGTTTTGAAGAGGTAAAAAAAAAAAAAAAAAAAGTTGGAGTTTTGAAGAGGTAAAAAAAAAAAAAAGTTGGAGTTTTGAAGAGGTAAAAAAAAAAAAAAAAAAAATTTGGAGTTTTGAAGAGGTAAAAAAAGGAACAAAAAATCAATGTTGGAGTTTTGAAGAGGTAAAAAAAAAAAAAAAAAAAATTGAGTTTTGAAAAGGTAAAAAAAAAAAATAAAAAAAATTGTGGAGTTTTGAAGAGGTAGAAAAAGGAACAAAAAATCAATGTTGGAGTTTTGAAGAGGTTAAAAAAAAAAAAATGTTGGAGTTTTGAAGAGGTAAAAAAAAAATAAAAAAAAAATTGTGGAGTTTTGAAGAGGTAAAAAAAAAAAAAAAAGTTGGAGTTTTGAAGAGGTAAAAAAAAAATATAAAAAATTGAGTTTTGAAGAGGTAAAAAAAAAAAAAAAAAAAATTTGGAGTTTTGAAGAGGTAAAAAAAGGAACAAAAAATCAATGTTGGAGTTTTGAAGAGGTAAAAAAAAAAAATAAAAAAAATTGAGTTTTGAAGAGGTAAAAAAAAAAAAAGTTGGAGTTTTGAAGAGGTAAAAAAAAAAAAAAAAAAATTGTGGAGTTTTGAAGAGGTAAAAAAAGGAACAAAAAATCAATGTTGGAGTTTTGAAGAGGTAAAAAAAAAAAAAAAAAAAATTGTGGAGTTTTGAAGAGGTAAAAAAAAAAAAAAAGTTGGAGTTTTGAAGAGGTAAAAAAAAAAAAAAAAATCAATGTTGGAGTTTTGAAGAGGTAAAAAAAAAAAATAAAAAAAAATTGAGTTTTGAAGAGGTAAAAAAAAAAAAAAAGTTGGAGTTTTGAAGAGGTAAAAAAAGGAACAAAAAATCAATGTTGGAGTTTTGAAGAGGTAAAAAAAAAAAAAAATGTTGGAGTTTTGAAGAGGTAAAAAAAAAAAAAAGTTGGAGTTTTGAAGAGGTAAAAAAAAAAAAAAAAAAAAATTGTGGAGTTTTGAAGAGGTAAAAAAAAAAAAAAGTTGGAGTTTTGAAGAGGTAAAAAAAAAAAAATCAATGTTGGAGTTTTGAAGAGGTAAAAAAAAAAAAAAAAAAAATTGAGTTTTGAAGAGGTAAAAAAAAAAAAAAAGTTGGAGTTTTGAAGAGGTAAAAAAAGGAACAAAAAATCAATGTTGGAGTTTTGAAGAGGTAAAAAAAAAAAAAATGTTGGAGTTTTGAAGAGGTAAAAAAAAAAAAAAAGTTGGAGTTTTGAAGAGGTAAAAAAAAAAAAAAAAAGTTGGAGTTTTGAAGAGGTAAAAAAAAAAAAAAGTTGGAGTTTTGAAGAGGTAAAAAACAAAAAAAAATGTTGGAGTTTTGAAGAGGTAAAAAAAAAAAAAAAAAAAATTTGGAGTTTTGAAGAGGTAAAAAAAGGAACAAAAAATCAATGTTGGAGTTTTGAAGAGGTAAAAAAAAAAAAAAAAAAAAATTGTGGAGTTTTGAAGAGGTAAAAAAAGGAACAAAAAATCAATGTTGGAGTTTTGAAGAGGTAAAAAAAAAAAAAAAAAAAAATTGTAGAGTTTTGAAGAGGTAAAAAAAATAAATAAAAAATTGTGGAGTTTTGAAGAGGTAAAAAAAATATAAAAAAATTTGTGGAGTTTTGAAGAGGTAAAAAAAAAAAAAGTTGGAGTTTTGAAGAGGTAAAAAAAAAAAAAAAAAATTTAGGAGTTTTGAAGAGGTAAAAAAAAAAAAAAATTGGAGTTTTGAAGAGGTAAAAAAAAAAAAAAATTGGAGTTTTGAAGAGGTAAAAAAAAAAAAAAGTTGGAGTTTTGAAGAGGTAAAAAAAAAAAAAAAAAAAATTGTGGAGTTTTGAAGAGGTAAAAAAAAAAAAAAGTTGGAGTTTTGAAGAGGTAAAAAAAAAAAAAAATTGGAGTTTTGAAGAGGTAAAAAAAAATAAAAAAAAATTTGGAGTTTTGAAGAGGTAAAAAAAAAAAAAAAAAAATTGTGGAGTTTTGAAGAGGTAAAAAAAAAAGAGTTTTGAAGAGGTAAAAAAAGGATCAAAAAATCAATGTTGGAGTTTTGAAGAGGTAAAAAAAAAAAAAAAAAAAGTTGGAGTTTTGAAGAGGTAAAAAAAAAATTGTGGAGTTTTGAAGAGGTAAAAAAAGGAACAAAAAATCAATGTTGGAGTTTTGAAGAGGTAAAAAAAAAAAAAAAGTTGGAGTTTTGAAGAGGTAAAAAAAGGAACAAAAAATCAATGTTGGAGTTTTGAAGAG